>NW_027133376.1:0-7657 GCF_026122565.2 Emydura macquarii macquarii
AACACCTTTTATGTACTTGAAAACTATTTTCATGTCCCCCCTCAGTCTTCTCCTGACTAAATAAAGCTTATTTTTTTAAATTCCTCATAGGTCATGTTTTCTAGACCTTTAATCATTTTTGTTGCTCTCCTCTGGACTTTCTCCAAATTATCCACATCTTTCCTGAAATGTGTTGCCAGGAACTGGACACATTAGTCCAGTTTTGACCTTATCAGCCTGAAGTAGAGTGGAAGAATTACCTCTCATGTCTTGTTTACAACAGTCCTGCTGATACATCCCAGAATGCTGTTGCTTCTTTTGCAGTAATGTTACACTGTTGACTCATATTTAGCTTGTGATCCGCTATAGCCCTGCCCGGTTCCTCTTTGGCAGTACTCCTTCCTCTGCAGTTATCTCCCATTTTGTACGTGTGCAACTGATTGTTCCTTCCTAAGTGGAGTACTTTGCATTTGTCCATATTGAATTTCATCCTATTTACTTCAGACCATTTCTTCAGTTTGTCCAGATGATTTTGAATTTTAATCCTCCAAGGCACTTGCAATCCATCCCAGCTTGTTATCATCCACCAACTTTATAAGTGTACTCTCTATGCCGTTATCGAAATAATTTATGAAGATATTGAACAGAACAGAACAGAACCGAACCTAGGATCAATCCTTGCAAGACCCCACTGATTGTCGAGCTGTGCGCTTCTCAGGGGACCGTGAGAAAGAGGTGTATTTTCCAGTAGTGAATTAGTGCTGTTACTGCGTTCACAAAAATGCTTCTGTTCATTGTTTACTGTACTTGTACGGATGTGCCCTTGAAGTGAAACCCCTCCACATCTGCTGAGCGCCTTCAGCTGATAAAAAAATGACACACGGAGAAGCAAAGAGGAGATGTTCTAAGAACTCCTCCAGGCCTCTGAGGTAGAAAAAAAAAAAAGAAAAAAGGCATAGAGACATGCTGGGTCTGAAAATCAGAAAATTGATAGGAAGGAGAGGAGGGAAAACCAGGAACAAGTGATAGCAGGTCACAAACCCATGATAATAGCCTTGGAGGAGCAAATGGAGCTGCTAAAGTCACTCATAACGCTGCAGACTGAATTCATGCATGCTTGTCCCCACTTGCAGCCAATACAGAACTGCTTTCTGTGCAAATAAAGCACTCTTTATTTGTCTCTTGCGCATGGTGCTTGCAGCTCACATTGATACGAAGTGCAAGCTGGATAGTAGTCATAGCATGGCACAGCACTGTTTACAAAGACACCTTATTGTTGTGCATTGTCAAAATGGTTCCTGAAGGCCTCCCTGATTCGAAAGGCTCCCGGTTGTTCTCCTCTAATAGCCCTGACATCTGGTTGTTCATAGTCAGCCGCAAGGCGATTGCCTTTGCACTCCACACCGTCACTGCTCATCGTCCCAGACCAGCATGACGATGCGATCTCACCACTCAGTGCTTGTTTCACATATCCAAAAGCAGTGGTGCACCTTGTGCAGATGCTCCGTGAATGCAAACAGTAATTTGGCATTGTTTGTGCGCATGGCACACAGCAGGTTGGGTGCCTCGGATTCCTGTTCCAGTTGGGAGCTCAGGATATATTGCATGAGCAGTTGCAATGGTTCAGAGCACTGACAACAACAGTGGAGAGCAGTGCAGGATCCATCCTTTCAGATAAAGATGGTGGATGCTCAGGAAACCGGGGTGCTGAAAAATGCTGCTATATGCGGTCAGAAACACATGGAATGATGGGACAGAAATCACTGCATCATGGGACATTAAATCCACACCCACGGTACACTGCGATCCTCTCCGCCTTCCCACAACACCTACTAGCACAAGATGGCGAATTGCACAGTGGGATAGCTGTCCACAGCGCACTGCTACCACTGATGCTAGAGCTCCAACTTGTGGACATGCTTCGGCGACGCAAAGTGGACAGGCACAAGTGTTGTAATTACAGCACTTTTTGATCATCACTTTCTAGTGTAGACAAGGCCTCAGTGATGCAGGAAAAAAAGCACAGATACAGACTATACCAGAGTTAGACAAAGACTGCAGGTTTTTAGGTATAGAGGCTAATAATTAATGTGGTCAGTAGTACAGTCCATTTATTTGCTGTGTACTGGCAACTATTCAATGACATCTGCCTTCTGAAACTATTACCCATATTCTTGAATTTTTTGTGTGTTACTTGGATTGAGAAGCCATTCAAGGACCCTTCCTGGGTACATTCTGATCTTCAGTTTGGGGGCCTTCTCTGGCCCCAGTTTTTCATACTGCAGCAATTCTGTGGCCATTTAAGACTTCTTGGTTGTCATTGTGTTGCATTCTAGATCAACAGGGATAGAACTGCTTCAAAAAGACATGCCTCTGCTATTTGAACTGAAATAGAACATCCACTGCGTATTTGCATTGGGCTTATGACTCACAATTGAGCACTTTTGAGTCTGTCTAGGGCAGTGGTGCTGTTCAGGACATAAGGTTTTGCTTTACTTCTGTGCAATAAAACTATGTAAACCAGTTCAGTGTGCTATTTTCCATCCTATACGTTTGGGATAGCCTGCATCTCAAAGAAGCTGAGAGGAGGACTCTTCTGTTTGTTTTCATTGTTTGAAAATATATTGGTTATACTCTGGCATTACAACAAGTGTGTTGTTCTGTGTTGTCCTGGCTACATTTCAGTGCTGCCCTACTAATACCTGGCACTTCTCTAGCAATATCTATCTGCAGATCTCAAAGCATTTTACAAACACTGGTGAGCCTAAGACCCTTGGGATCGAGGCAAGTATCATCATCCCAATTTTAAAGATTGGGAAATGGAGCAGTGACAAGTTGGTGACTTGCTTTAGTGTCACAGCAAGCCAGTGACATACTCTGAAAAAAGCTCACATTGCCTTTCTTCCAATTCCATGCTATGCCCACTAGGCAGTACTAAACCCGAAGGGTGGCTGTATTTCAGTGGCAAGCAAACAGTCCCTGTAGATACATGCACACTTGGCTCAGGTTCATCAAAACTGCTAAATGCTCTGAACAGTTACCACATGCAAACTGAGGATAATGACATTTCCTTTTTCCTCATCCTTTGTCTGTCTTGCGTGTGGACTGTAAGCTCTTGGGGACAAAGATTCCCTTACAGTGTGTTTGTACAGCGCCTATCACAATGAGACTGATTTCAGCTGGAGTTTCGAGGCATGATTATAATACAAATACTAAATAGTAATAACAGAAGGAGGTATAATTTATAAAGAAAACAACAGAACCCCACTGGTCACCACCTACAGTCCCCAGCTAAAATCTCTCCAGCACATCATCAAAGATCTGCAACCTATCCTAGCAGATGATCCATCTCTCGCTCAGGCAGTGTGCGGCAGACCCATCCTGGCTTACAGACAGCCCCCCAACCTGAAGCAAATACTCACCAGCAACCATACACCCTACAAAAAATCATACCCAGGAACCTATCCCTGCAACAAACCCTGTTGTCAGCTCCGCCCACACATCGTCTCTAATGACATCATCACTGGTCCTAATCACATCAGTCACACCATAAGGGGCTCATTCACCTGCATATCCACTAATGTTATATATGCCATCATGTGCCAGTAATGCCCCTCTGCCATGTACATTGGCCAAACTGGACTATCACTACGCTCAAGGATAAATGGACACAAATCAGACATAAAAAATAACAACAAACATACAAAACATACAAACAATAACAAAAAAAAAAAAACAACATCCATAAACTTTAATTCCCCAGGGCAGTCTGTCTCTGACCTGAAAGTTCTGTACTTCTTCAAAAAAACTCCAAAAACAGACTTCAAGTTAGAAATGATCTGCAAACTTGACACATTCAAACTGGGTTTAAACAGAGACCTGGAGTTGCTATCTCACTACTGAAGGTAAATTACTTTGCTCACCCATTCTCATCTCCTACTCAATGGTCGTCATTAGGTCTTAAGTACCGGACTCCAACTCCCCCATTGTTCTCAATGCACCTGGATATCTATAAGATGCCTCTGTGTTACCTATTTTCTGTACTACTGCATCTGAAGAAGAGAGCTGAAGTCTCTCGAAAGCTTATGTCTGCAAATATTAAATTTGTTAGTCTTTAAAGTGCCGCAGATCTTTTGTTGTTTTTGCTGTATACAGACTAACACGGCTACCCCTCTGGAACTATTCCCTACCCCAGCTTGGCTCCTAGCATTCCAGGGAGGAGTTGCCTGGAAGAAGGGCAGGCTGTATGGTTGCTGTTGTTCTGACCCAAACAGGGCTTTGATATGGTTTTCTTGACAAATGTTGGAGCTATACCATTCATTCAGTGACAAAAGTTCTCGCTTTGGAAACTGGTAACCTCCATCTGAAAAGAAATATTTTGAAAAGTTCTTTCAACATAGCCAAACACCAGCTTCAAAATGCTGCAGCCCAGCTCTTCACAGAGAAGCGGAGGGCCCTCAGGTAGGAGTAATAACTTTACAACATCAAAAAAGGATGCTTCAGAGGAGATAAATCTGCAGCGCTGTCAATAAAATCCAAACAGACTGAGATCCCTCACACACCACTACACTAACACTGAGCTAAGCACAGGGAGAACCATACATGAAATTAAAGTGCAGCTTTCACAAAAGCCCTGCTCAGGCCTTAACTTCCGGCTTTATTTTGATTTCTCTGCTGCCCCGTCCCTCCAAAAAGCTTTTTTTTCACCTCTTTTATTTCCCTCTCTGGCTCCTCTCCATGAGCTGGCAATGAGCCTAGAAAGGCCTCTCTTTTGCATTTTGCTAATGGCTTTTCTTAATGGAGCACCTATTCCTTTAGGAAAGGCTTGCTTTTACCTCAGGGCAATCTCTCTGAAGGTTTGTGGTGCAGCTGTGAGGTTTATCACTAGCTGTGTTTATTAAATAGCTATACAAAGTACTTATTTTGGGATCATACTTGCCAGCTTCCAGAGTGAGCTAATGCAATGGCTTCACTGCCTCTGGATAGGCTTTGAGATCTTCCAGCCCCAACATCACTGTTCTGAAGTTTTCAGATTCTTCTGTTATTTTTACAGATATGGGATCTGGCCATTTGGTGTTTTCAAGAAATTGGGTATCCCTGGGCCAAAACCTCTGCCTTTCTTTGGAACTGCCTTGGTGTATCGTAAAGTGAGTGTTTGAAGGCTTCTTCTGGCTCCAGAAATATATGTCCATCATATGGTAGCTAGATCTGTACATTGCATTGATAAGTTCTTCTGTGTGCTAAGCTTGGCTCTAATGCACAGGCTGTGTAGGACCCAGTGCAGGATAACTTTTCTGTAATGCAGACTATAGTGTGAAGGCCGGAGTGAGCTGCCTGGTGATTGTCCAAAACGGGAACACACAGGTGGCTTGTTTGTAGTTACTATTTACTGAGTTCCTTACAAACAGTTTATTTACAGACTCGTTAAGATCAAGCATGATACACACCTAGAATAACTAGATCCAGCCATGTTCTTAAAGGATCCCATCCCTCGCAAAGACTTTACGAGTCAGACAGGTCTCAGGAGCTGCACGAGAGTGCTTGACCTGGTTGCCAGCTCTAGACTTTTAATCCCACTATAATCCCATTCCCATCCCCTCCTTTGGAAACCCTGCTCCCTTTCTAATTCCATTTTAAAAATCTCTCTCTGCAGGGTTTCTTGGAGTTTGACACCACGTGCTTTCAGAAATACGGAAAAATCTGGGGGTATGTTTCCCGACCAATACTGTTTGGTATTCGCTTCACATTCTCCTATAGGCAGAATCCAGACTGGATGATGAAAAAACTCCATGGAAAAAGGAGATCTCAAAGGCCCCAGTCCTGTAACTGGATCCTCGGTGGTGGACTTTGTCTCTATGTGGAGCCCCAATAATGTCAACGGGGCAGTGACCAGAGGCAAGCATCCATTCACACAGATCTGACTGCAGGATACGAGCCACAGACATGTTCCACACATGTCAATCTGAACTCTCACATGAAAGCAGTTCAAAATCAGGTGCAAACGGCCAGCTGTTGCTCCAACTGAAGTTAATGACATAACTGACATTGATTTAAAAGGAAATTTGTAATTTAGGAATCCAGTTCTCCTGGATTATAAACTGTAAAGTAAGGTGTATGTATGTCAGAGCTATGCTGTTATTGTATATAGATTCCAGTTCTACGAACTCTGTTTCTGTCTCTAACTCTGACCTGTAGAAGTGTGATACATTTGCATTAACACTAGTCTTATTCTACACTGGATATTCCCTACAGCAGTGGGACTACATGCTCTGGTATCTTTGGCAATGTATCTAATTGGCCCTTATATCATCTTTCCATCCGTTCAAGAAGGCCTATAAATCCATATTTAACCTATGTCCATTATAGGATAATAAATCTTTAAAAATTTGGTCTTAAAACAATTATTTAAAACAACAATTAAGGCCAATCAATAGCTGTATTTCAGTGCAACCAGCTGAAAAATTTCAAGCACCTGAATTAAAAGAGTGGGGGCGAGGGGGACCCTGTCTACACTTACCTCTCGGATTCGGTGGCAGTCGACGGGAGTTACGCAAGCTATGCAAAAAGCTTGTGTAACTCCCATCGACTTCTCTTCTTCTCTTCTGCGCGCCATCTTCACTGCACTGCGCCACTTGCAGGGCTGGTCTTAATATGTCGATTTCTGGATCGACTGAGCGGGTCTTCACTGACCGCTCAGTTGATCCAGAGAAATTGATCTGACGGCGGCGACTTTGCCACTGTTAGTGTAGCCGTAGCCGGGGAAGCTTATTGCTAACATACTAATACGGACTTTGCTGCTGTGAGATCGACATTTCTGGATCGATTGAGCAGTCAGTGAAGATTCGCTCAATCGATCCAGAAGTCCATGCTGTTAAACCATCCCTCAAGTGGCATAGCGCTGCGTCAATGGGAACACAGTTGCCGTCAGTGCAATGCATTGAAGACACCGCGCAGAAGGGAAGCACAGCAGTCAACGGAAGTTATTCAAGCTACTCTGTGTAGCTTGCATAACTCCCATCGACTGCCCCTGAATCACCAGATAAGTGTAGACCAGGCCTAAGAATCTTATGAAACGTGTCATGGAAAGAGTGAAAGTGAAGGTACCTACTGCCTTTAGTAGTCAGTGTTCTGTGTTCAGCACACCCCATTGATTTTAGAAGGTATTCAGTCTTCTAGAAGATTGGAGCTTTTCTTTAAAATGTTTTTAAAATTTAAAACAATCCCTTTGTTTCCACATTGTTTGATAACCAAGTTATGGTGACATCTTGCTCAATGGTATTTGTTTGTGATAAATCTTTTGTTATTGTTCAAGTTACACATGACACCATGTGAGATGCATGTGTCACAGAAAAATGTATACTATTGTTCACTTGGAAATCTAGGGATTGATTTATGAGGAAAATTGAAAGGAAGAAATGTTTTGCTTGGGGAAATGAGGAACCGCAAAGAACTGTCGACATGCATTTGAAGGACTTAAGCATCAAAGAGGGAGAAGAGTTTAGGGTGGCAGAAGGAGGTACAACTAGGAGGAATGGGATGAAATTAAATGAGTAGCATCAACTTAAAAATGACACCTCTTTGCCTGCAAATCTTTTACTTACTAGTGATCTCAATAGCACCCAGATTACTATAAATGAAAGAGAGTAGAGAAAAAACAGTATTTCTCTCTGAATGTTCA
>NW_027133377.1:3700000-3745000 GCF_026122565.2 Emydura macquarii macquarii
TTTTGTTCAATGTTGCTTGCCTTTCAGGTATCATCAATAAACAGAGTTCTCCGCAACCTGGCTAGCGAAAAGCAACAGATGGGCGCCGATGGGATGTATGACAAGCTAAGGATGCTCAATGGGCAGACAGGGACCTGGGGCACGCGACCCGGCTGGTACCCCGGGACGTCAGTGCCAGGACAGCCGACGCAAGGTAAGGCAGAGCCTAGCGAGATGCGCTTCTGGGCTTTGCAAAGCTCGCCGGTAAAACGGGGCCTCGCCACACAAGTCTGGTGGGAGCGCCCCGACCACACGTCGAAGGCAAAGGCGAGCAGAGGCGCTGCTGGGAATTTCCGCGCAGAAAAATAGGTCAGAGCGGGGCGGGTCACTACATCAGTGGGACTTTTCTTAAAGGGCAGCGGTTTTTACTGTCTTCCCCCCCCCCCCCCCCGCCCTCTCCCCCATGCATCCCTTCTTGCAGGGAATATTTTGCCCCTTCCCAATAAACCTAGGGCGTGTTCTAGCCAAATCTCCCGTTTAAATGCCTGGAGAAGCACCCCCTTGCAGGAGGCTGACAAGTGAGCCCGCTGACAGACTGCGAGGTAAACATGATTGTATCAGATTGCGCTTTACTGTCATTGACAAGTGATGTGAGTGCGAGTAGGACAGCGTACGGAGTGATGGGGAAATAAACACAGGTGTGTAGTGCAGCCGTAAGGACGCGTTAGGGCTGATTGGTTTCCAGTTTGGGTCTGCAATGTTGCATTCCGAATCCGTTTCTTCTTCGGTATAAACGCGTCAGTGAAAGAGCCGCGCAGACCTGCAGTATGTGGGGGAGGCGCGTGAGTTATTGACTTGATTCTTTACCTTGTCCATCAGCCTATTCATCAGAGTATCTGCTCAACATCCACGCTGGCTTTTTGTGTGAGGGTCTTAAATCCAGAGAGATTGGCCATACTGTAGGCAACTATCTCTGTAGGCTTGATCATTGTCCCTCCTCAATGGACCTGAAACAACTTTGTAAATGTAGGAACCTGTTTATCCCGAAGATTAATCGGTATTTGTTGTAGGAATGACAAGGGGATAATATAAAGGATAATGGGATGTTATGTTACATACTTAAGATGGTTAATGACTCCTCTTTGAATACAGCCCCTGCTCAGTCCGAGCCCTTTCGCTCGCTGTGGTCAGCTCTTTAGAAGAGGTGTCTCTCCAACAACCTGCTTTTTGTTTTCCCCCCGCAAGGAAAAAAAAAATCAGTAACAGTATGCGGAATATCTGGTACAAAGGATGTTTCTGTCACACGCAAGAATTTGTTATGGGAACAATTCTGTCGCTATGTAATTGCTCATTAGAGATCGTTTTGTTTCTCATTAAGGCGACATGAATAAGCGTCTAGTTGAAGGAGACAGCTGTAGAAATGTTCCACAGGAGACCTCTGGACACGATATGGCACTGCTTGCCAATTAGACATGTCAGTTTTAAGAGAAGAAAACAATCTCTGAAGGACACTAGAAAGATAGAGAGCAAAGCTTTCGCTTTTCTTTTGGTCGAATATCTCCTCCTTTGCAACTGGGAGAGCCCTAATGATCGCCCAGTGCCTGGCCAGCGCCGGGAGAACTCAGCTCCGACTAACCCTCCCATTTACACGGGGGCTCGAACTTTTCCCGACGGTTCCCAGTGGGTCAGGGGCTGGACTGGAGAGCAAGTGCTGCTTGTCTTGGCCAGGGGAGGCTCACCACTGTCTGAGTGCACGTAGGCACTCCCCTGGCAGGGTCCCTGCGCCGCCTCTCTCGGTGCTTCTGAGAAGGGGAGTGTGGGTAACGGAGCCAGGCGTGGTTTTAACGTGCGCCATCTAGACCTGTAGCTAGTGCACATCCGCTCTCGATGAGATGTAGAGTTAACACACCCCAACCCGCATCTGGTCGAGCAACCTCATCTACTGGACAGACCTGTGTCTATCCAAACCAGCTAACGAGAGCTAATTCATACGCTATACCTCTTATGATCTACCCTGTGCGTCGATAGCTGTCTATATGTAACCTGTGTGTGTGTGTGTGTGTGTGTGTCATCCGCCCTGTGTGGCTGTCGCTGTTTGGAGACAGCTACTCTGCTGTCTAGCCAACTCACGGACCCGGGTCCCACACTGAGTGGCATTCTGCGTGGTTTTGACCAGTCCTTGCTGGTTTCATAACTCAGTGGACTTCTGTAGCTGTGCGAGGGCTGGATCTGATCAGGGTGGGCCCCCCCCCCCCCCCCCACCCAAGGCTGCGTCCCCTCCCCAGCACAGCCAGTCGGGCGGAAGGCAGAGGCAGGGATGGGAGAGTGATCTCGCCTTGGGTGCCTGTAGGTGAAATGTTTCGAGTTTAACCTCAGTCTTTAGGATCTTTCTCCCTCTTTCTCCCCCCCCCTCTCTTTTTTTCCTTGTTAAATCAAATTACAGGCTGCTCGGAGCCCCGTATTGTAGCAACTAAAATGAGTGTCATTTTCGTCAATAGAATTCAAAACTGTTCAGGCACTTTTTTCCTCTCTCTAGGTTTTAGAAAAGGTGGCAAATGTAGAAATCAATGCGGGCTGCAAAGCGACACCCACTCCACAGAAATGTGTCAGAGCAGAACTCCTCAAAGTTAACCCCCCCTGCCCCCCCCCAGGCAGCCAGACTGGAGAGCCGGGGCTTACTGCTAAAGCAGAGCTCGCCTCCCCCGCCTGCCCTAGAGCGCCCCACTTAGCTTCTTGCAAACACCCCTTTGCCCCAGCCCCAGGTCGCTGGGAAATGTGCATCGGGAACAGACTCGCTGGCTTCCCAAAGCGGCCGGGCTGGTAACTGGCCGGGGGCCGGTGCGGGTGAGGAGCGGTGCAATCGTTATATAAGGCGTGTTGTGAGCCGGGTGGGGTGGCTTTGTTGTTGTCTCATTGTGTGTGTCAGCCTTTTGTGTGTGTGTGCGTGTGTGTGCGGTGGGGAAGTCGCGTTGGAATTGTTGGCGTTGTGTTGCTTTCACTGGTGGGTTTCGGCTTGTTTCTCGCATACCCCCCCCCCCCCCCCAGCCAAAACGGGCCAGGGTTACAGCGCCGCACTAGCCATCAGCCCGAGCGCGGCCCTGTCAGCCTAGGCGGGGGCGAGAAGGGAAAGGTGAAACCAAGGAAAACCTTCTCCAGCGTGGGGCACAGCCGCCTTGGCCCCGCGCTCCGAGGAGGGAGCTGGAGCGGGGGGGGGGGGGTGAGTGGGGAGGCCGGGAGGGCCAGGCAGGGGGTGAGGGGGGAGGCCGGGAGGGCCAGGCAGCCACTTCAAGCACGGGCCCCACAAGATGGAAACGAACCAAATGGATTGCCTCTGGAATATTCATGCTCGCGCTAATGTTTTCCCCAGGCCGGGCTCTGTTCCTGGGTTTGAAGAGTCCATTACTCAAAAAGCATAAGGCAAGGTTAGGTCTCAGAGGGGGACAAATCTGGTCTCAATCTGATAAACGCCATGCAGCAGTGAATAAAATAATGGCTACATGAGGACTGACAGAACAAAAAGAGACATCTCTATCCGGGAGAAATTCTCCAGTGATTTAGTGGGTTTAGGGTTCAGCGAGACACTGTTTCTTATCTCCCCCCCCCCCCCCCGAAGACTAAAGCCTTCTATAGGATTTAGACACTTTCCCTTTCAACAGATGCTACAATGTTTTGATCGCGGCCCTGCCGCTGAAAGGTGCCGCAATTGGTTTGCTATCTTTTTTCGCTTGTTTTCCGCCTCACTGATTAAGACACTAAGAAACTAAGGAATGATTTTATTTCCCAGAGTCTTTTTCTTCTTCTTCTTCTTCTTCTTCCAGGAAACAAATCCTACACCCAGCGTCAGCTGGTCTAGCTGTAGGATAATGGGACGCACATTCACTGGCTTTCTTACGGATTAGGGCTGGAAGGTGGAACTGCCTATTGAGCCCATTTCTAAAAAAAGCCCTTTTAAAAGAAGACATCTGAATCGTCTGACACTTTCAAAAAATCATATTTGTTAGTCCGCGTTAAAGCTCTGGTTCGATAAAGCGTGTTTAAAAGCCCCAGTCTGAAAAAGGAAAGCGAACCAAGGCGAAACTTCCCAGGCTTGCAGGAAAACGCTCTTTTAACAAAGTAAAACGCCCTTCAAGTCACGCTTTAGAAGTCAAGGCTGGCGTAGGAATGTAAGGGTTTTTTAACCAATCACTCCGTTTTGAAGTTTCAGATGGAGACGCTACAGTTCATTGTGGCAGGAGCAAGGAGTATATGCAGGGATCTCAATTTCACCCACATATGTGTGCAACAAGGCTTGCATCTGAAGGAGCGTGTGCGTTAAGTAACTGGGCACTGGGTTTTTTTGCTCACTACCCATCTTGAATGAAAGCAATGTGCGATGCAGCCTTTTAAATTTACAAGCCACTACAGCCAGGGCTCGGATCGGTTCCCCGACACGTCACTTCAAGTGGCTAGAAATAAAGCAGAAGGAAAAGGATTGAATTAAAAAAAAAAACAAAAAAACCCCTAACATTATTTGACGCCATCACTAGAGCTTTGGTAAAGAAACAGAGCCGGGTGTGCAGTGAAAACGCCTTTTAGAAGGACGCCTTCCCTAGCGCAGCCCAGCTGAATTGAAGACTCTGGGTTCTAGTTCCGAGGGTTGGAAATTTTGCAGCAAACAGGGGTCGGTTTACAAGTTTGGCTTGGAAAATGCTGATGTTTCTTAACAAGCGGGGGGCGGGAGAAGCTGAGCTGACGGGAAGCCTTTCTAAACGCAACCCCCTCTCCCCCCCAAATCAACCCTAGGGTATGAACACACGAGTCCTTGCTTTTGATTGTGAAACACTTAAAAAGTCACCCAGCAACTTTCACTAGTAAATAAAAACAGACCCTTGTGCTCTAATATGTTAGTTGAAGCTTATCTAATCTTAGCGAAGTAGTTTTCTCTCTTTCTGGTGTTGAGTAAACAGGCTCAGTGTATAGAGCTGTCCTATTCACAAGTTTAGGGGTGTTCTTTCTTTCTCTTCTCCTATAGAAAGTAAAAATCCCAACTAGCATTGAGTAGCCCAGCCCAGGGGACAGTGATTAATGATAGTAGTGCATAAAGGTTAACATACTTCACTGAAAAGTCTGTTGACTGGGATCCTTGTGATACAATGTGGCCCACTGCACGCCTCAAGAGAATCTTTTTGTTGTCCTCCCCGATTGTGTTCTCAAAATTCTGCCCACGAAAGTTTGCCAACCCTCCTGCCCCAAGAGTTTAATAGTTTCCCTTACTCTGCTGGCATTGTGTACTGGTGAAAAGCAGCCCTTTTCTATTCAAGTGTTGGTGGTCATCTCAATAGATTTACAAACGCCCATATGTTGACCACTGTAGATGAATCCAACTGTTTAAATGGGGAAGAAAGTTTGGATTTTAAAACATTTCAAAGTGTTTGAAAAGATCCTACCAGGTTCTGTCACAATTCTCTTATAGCTTTGAAGGCTGTGCCTATTGTTAGCTGATTATAAATGATATTACTTTAAAGTTGATTTCCCACAATATTTAAAGCCTGTAACAGGAGTGTTGTCATTTATTTTTAGCATCACTTTTAAAGCAAATTAGCATAAGTAGCCCCTGCCTGCCTTATTCCATCTTTCATTGAGCAACATCAAAACGTCTTGAAAATATGCTCTGAAAAGAGAGGGAGAATTAATTTAGTGACAACTTCTCTGCCTTAGCAGAAATGTCCATTCCTTTTGCAAACCTTTCTGGGTGTCTGCAGACACTTTGAAAGACAGCTAGACCAACTGCACATCTTTACGTCCTACAGAAATGTGAAAACAATAAAATTTTCCCTTGTTTAATGATAGAAATTACATTAAAAGTGGTGGAAATGCCCTAATTAAAAATGTACCACTTAAATGATATGCCAAACGTTCAGCTGCAGAATAGCATATTTAGCTAGTTAGTGAACTCGCTACTATTTCTTTTAAAATTACATGTTAAAATTTTAAAAGAAATCTTACTTTTCTCTGGTGCAACACATTACAAAGAATGGACAGTCCTTTTATCTAAATATAAAATTCCATTTTCAGCAATTATAGCCTGTTCTTGGTGATGATATAATTACAGCTGTGCTCAGTAATAGGTGTCAAGGCAATGCACACTCATACAATAGTTGAATAAAACTGCAGAACAATGCAGGCACTTCTAAATTCACAACCTTTAAAATGAAATTGACTGTGCAGAATTCAAATAAAAACGGGATAAATATTTTTTAAAAAAGATTACAAGCTTGGTTTGGTTTCTTAATAGCATTTTCTACAAACCTATCAACATCTAATTGATTAGATAGGAATTACTGATTATAGATAATCTGAAATACTGAACATCACCATTTTAAATATAGCAATAGGTAAATAAATTCTGCAGAGAAAGGAGACTGGCATGGCATGGCTTTTTAGTAAAGATTCAATATGAAGAATAATTTTCACTGGAAATGACTTTTATGCCTGTTTTTATTCCAGAGGGAAAAAAGAAAATATAATTATATTATAGTGAGTTTCATATTTAATATTTATGTCAAGATTGGAAAATAAAATGCTAGTATATAACATGTCATCAGCAAACTATTGCTTTGACGTTTAAGAAAAGATGCCAGCAAACATGGCTGACCTTGTTTATTATTGTATATTGCAGCTAAAGGAAGCTGATAGTTGGGCTCAATTTGTTTTAATTTCCTGTTCTTGTTGTCGCAGATGGCTGTCCGCAACAGGAAGGAGGAGGTGAAAACACAAACTCCATCAGCTCTAATGGAGAAGATTCAGATGAGGCCCAGATGAGACTTCAGCTGAAAAGAAAGCTGCAGAGAAATAGGACATCCTTTACCCAAGAGCAAATTGAAGCCCTTGAGAAAGGTGAGTGACATTTTCAAACTACTGAAATAGGAGAGAAAAGCGAAATGCATCCTGGTTACATTAAGAGCTAAATAGAAGTGGGGCATTCACAGACTTTATACAGATAGATAGATAAAAAGGTACATAAAATCTATGCTTCCCACCCTTCTGGTTTTTTCAGCATGCTTCAGACTGAGGTTTATTAATAGGCATTTTTATGGTATGCATCACTGGAATATCGGGGCAACTGTAAAAAGTTTGATTTTAAAGGAAAATACTTGAGTGCATTAAGATTATCGCAGGCACAAAAAAATCATATTCACAGCTCCCCAGTCCACTGCCTCATTAAATACGTACCAACTTTCCCAAAGTCACAGGGTACACTGGGCATGCTGGCAGAATGAGAGTTATGGCACTCCCAGCTGCTGCTCATCCCATCCTTGCCACAGGTCGCATTATGACATGCCTAGAGGGTATGAAGTGAGAGTATCATAATCACAAAGATCCTGCCCCTGGGTCCACTCTGACTATGGTCCTAGACCACCAACCCTCCCTGAAAAATATGAACATTGGACCCTGTTCCCCAAATCCTTACTCATGTGATCTCAGTGGGGATACAGATTTGACTGTGGTACAATAATTGCCCCATTTCTAGCACACACAAATTTCAACTTCTCTTTCACGTGAATGTCCTGTAGAATATACAGAGCATGGAAAATGCTAAGAAATGACCTGAAGTTTCAAGTCATTAAAAAAAAAAGTGACTAATGTGATGAATGACTAATGACTAATGAACTAATGTGACATTGTTTCTTTTTTCAGAATTTGAGAGAACCCATTATCCTGATGTGTTTGCCAGGGAGAGACTAGCTGCCAAAATAGACCTACCTGAAGCAAGAATACAGGTACTCAAATCTTTGTGCCATTACATTTTCTTGTGACTGACTTTTCAAGGTACAAGGAAGCCACTCATCTTGATCAAACATTTGTCTGGCTGCAGGTTTACAAACATAAACAACCAACATAGGTTGACTTGTACTGAATGGACTATTATTCTCCAAGGAGGCTGTGTGTTAGCATTGTGCCATGGATGCAATGAACAGTTGGGGACCACGTAGGTATAATCTTGCCTATGTAATAATTTAAAAAACCCTTTATTTTCAGGTGTGGTTTTCCAACAGGAGGGCAAAATGGAGAAGGGAAGAGAAACTGAGGAATCAGAGAAGACAAGCCAGCAACACACCCAGCCATATTCCCATCAGCAGTAGTTTCAGCACAAGTGTTTACCAACCAATCCCGCAACCTACCACACCTGGTAATCTAAGAAATACATTCATATTTATTCATCCTTTTAGGGAACTAAAATAGAACTCTCTGAATATATATTAACAATGTTATCAAAGCTTAAACTAATGTGTTCATCTCCTATTTGTCTATTTTATTATAGTTTCCTCTTTCACATCAGGTTCAATGTTGGGCAGAACAGATACTGCACTAACAAACACATACAGTGCTCTGCCACCAATGCCTAGCTTCACAATGGCTAACAACCTGCCTATGCAAGTAAGTAATATGCTAAATAGTCTATCAGATATGTGATTAATGGCCAGATCCTTAGCTTTATGTGTCAAAAGATCCCTCAGACGTCACTGGAGCTTGGTGTGTGCAAGGAATGCAGAGACAGGCCCTCAGTAAGAATTAAAGAAGAGATTTTAAAGGCACAAAGGTCAGTTAGGATCCCAGCTTCCAGTGCAAGTGAATGGAAATTGAGTATATAACTCACCTGTGTGTCTTTGAAAATATTCCCCCTACAGTCCTAGCAGAAACAAAAAGGGAAGGGTAACAATAACTATTAGTGGCTTGGAGAAAGGTTAGACTTGAGCAACAAATTATGAGAAATTCAAAAGACTAGAATTAGATAGTTCAGAAAGGAGAGGAGTGAGAAGGGATATGGTTAAGTTATATAAAATAATGAATGGTATTGTATAGAGAAGGCCAGTTGTGCTAAAAGTTAAAAAGCAACAAATTTAACATGAAGAAAATGCAAATATCTGTTTAAGAAAAACAGAGTTAACCTGTGGAACTCACTGCCGCAGCATTATTGAGTCAAACATTTTAGTAAATTGCTAAAAGCATTAGATTTTTACTGCTCATGGGCTGTGGCTGTGGGCACACTAGGAACACATGAGAGGGAGAAAGACGTGATTAGCATCTGCAATTATGCCCGTTAAGTTAAAATTGCAAGAGCTATTGATCCTCATGCTTGAAAGCATAAAGTGATCACCAGCAGGGCTAGGAAGGAATCTACTCCTCTGGGGACTCTTCTACACCTCTATAGTTCTTTCAGATGCATAATTAAATTTTTTTAATTGTGAGGGCTGGGCAATGTATGCCAGTTGTGAGAGTTTTACAGCCTTGTCTGAAGCACAGAGCATTGATCATTGTGGTTGATAAGACATAAGATTAGATGGACGATAGGTCTAGTCCAGTGTAGCAATTATCATATTACTAATTGCTCCAAATCAAGCAAATAAAGTTTGGTGCTGCAGGCAGAATCCCTCAAACTTGTCGAAAAATGAAATAGTTAAACTGTTATTTATTGATATTGGAGGCCTTAGGTGCAATTCATGTCAGTGAGAGGGTGGACTGCAAAATGTATGCCAGACAGAGATTCTGGGGGAGCAGGAGATCCTCTTAAACTGCATTCCTCCATGGACTTGCCATTTATTACATAGGCAAAATAATGTAGGCACCTAGTCAGTCACCTAATTCCCTTAACCCCTTTTGAAAACGTCAGCCTAAATATTCATTGCTGAGGGATGACTGCGTAATTCATAAAGGTGAATGAATGAATGAAATGAATCCGTAAGTGGATTGTGCATCATCAAGCTTAATCAATGACAGTACACGTTCTCCCATGGCATATTTTATTTACATCATATTCTTTGCATGTAGCATGTAGATGGTGTGTATGCGTGTAAGGAATATATGATTGTGTGGTGCAAGGTTTTCTTGGCATGAATTTGAGTACCGATTGCAGCTGTTATGAGTAATCAAATGACACGCACTGGAAAAAAATATCTTGTGTTGGTGTGTGTGTGTCACACATATGACTGATCTCACACTGGTTTTACACTGGTGTACTCCAGTGGAATTATTTTTGATTTACACCACTGTATGTGAGACCAGAATTGGGCCCACACTCAAGCTACTTGTGCATGCAAACATCATGAGGCCTTTTCTCCTCTGCATAAGCAAAAGCAGGCCCAGCATTTCACACTTTGGTGCCGAAAGTTAGGCGTCTAAATCCATATTTAAGCGGCTGGGTACAATGGCTTGATGTTTGGATATGCTGAGCACCCTCAGCTCCTATTAACTTCAATAAGAGCACCTCCAAAAAGAGACCACTTATGGTCCTAAATATGGATTTAGATGACTAACTGTAGGCAGCCACCTTAGCAACTTTGACTTGTTTGTGTTTATGAAGAAGAGGCTGTGTCCCATAATACTCCTTGTGTTGGTAGATACCAATACAGGAAATGGAGGCTTCAAATCATTTTACAGAAATGGATCTGTAACATTATTTTGTCCTTTCCTCCCACAGCCCCCAGTACCCAGCCAGACCTCCTCCTACTCTTGCATGCTGCCCACTAGTCCGTCAGTGAATGGGCGGAGCTATGATACATACACACCTCCTCACATGCAGACACACATGAACAGCCAGCCAATGGGCACTTCTGGAACCACTTCAACAGGTAGATATCTTTGAATTTCATCTACAAAGATAAATTTCCCATAGTTTGGTTTCACCAGTAATCCACACTGTCTTTCTTTTAGACTAATATTCATTTGGTGGTAACCATCTGGCTGCCAAAGGGCCCAATCCTATTACCATTGTCTTAAATGGCAGCAGGATTTGTCCAAAGGCCAAAATGTGAAACCTTCTTTGGCTTTTTGGGTGTACATTGAAATCTTATTTTACGTTACAACTGAGGGGCGAGACAAAAACTGGTTGCTTAAAGGAAGTGACCTTGTGTTAAATCAATGGGACTATACACAGTAATAAAGTTAATATCAGCCCTTTACGCCTCCACACAGCATCATTTTAGTGTAATTTTCCATTGAACCTACAACTTGATTAATACCTTCTAATGAAGGTTCAAGAAAATTGTTCTCAGGATGGCCCTGATCCTGCCAAACACTTAGGCAATCATTCATTGCATTGATTTTAATGGGATTGCTACTCACAGTAGTAAAGTTAATCTGTGTGCAGTGTTAGCAGAATTGGGCCTAGATTTGCAGATACTTTGGGGCAGATTTTTAAGACATGAGGTTGCATATTAAGCTGATCTCTTGTACAGATTTTAATGTATTTATAATAAGGGAAATTAACTGAAAAGAGTGAACACAAAGTCTGTTGTAAACAGGAGCAAATAATAAAAAGCTTGATAGTGAAAACTTTTATATATTTTGGACCAGATGCTCAACTAGCATAAATAAAACAATAATTTGTTTTTCTTTTTTAAATTTTATAACATGAAAATTTATTTGTAATAACGAATAAATTCTATGTGTTCAGAGGACTTTTAAAATATACAAACAAATCCTAAGATTCTGTAAGTTGGTAGACGGATTTAATACTTCACAGAATACAAGCACAACTCTTTAAAACTGTAAAGTAGAAAAATGTGTTGTACGTAGAAAAGCTAAAACATATTTTTTCACTAATTTTTCAGGTCTTATTTCACCTGGGGTGTCAGTTCCAGTTCAAGTTCCTGGCAGTGAGCCTGATATGTCTCAATACTGGCCAAGATTACAGTAAAACATGTGTTAATTCCGTAAATGACTATATGGACAACAGTTGGATGTTCAGCAGTATTTTATAAAGGAAGAATGGCTTCTGTACTGCAACTGTGCCCTGTTCTGTAACACATGGAAAAGACTTTAACATGGACCTTTGTACACTGAAGGCATTATATCAGTTGGAACAAATCTTCATTTTGGTATCCAAACTTTTATTCATTTTGGTGTATTATTTGTAAATGGGCATTTGTATGTTATAATGAAAAAAAAAAGAACAATGTAGACTGGATGGATGTTTGATCTGTGTTGGTCATGAAGTTGTTTAAAAAAAAAAAAAAGAAGCCATGATCAACAAGCTTTGCCACGAATTTAAGAGTTTTATCAAGATATATCGAATACTTCTACCAATCTGTTAATAGATTATGGACTGATGTTCCAAGTTTGTATCATTCCATTACATATAATTAAACCTGGAACAATACGCACTAGATTTATGTAAGAAAAATATCTGTTGGTATTTCCAAAGGTTGTTAACAGATGAAGCTTATGTGCAAACAAGGGGTAAGAGAGAACTTCGATGAAGGAAAGAGTTTGATAGATAAAAGGTAGATTGTGTCTTCGATATAATCCAATTTGTTTTATGTCAAAATGTAAGTATTTGTCTTCCCTAGAAACCTCCCAGAATGATTTCTATAATAAAGTTAATTTCATTTATATTTGACAAGAATATTCTATAGATGTTTTATACACATTTTCATGCATCATACATTTCTTTTTTGGTCGGCAAAAGTTAATTGTTCTTAGATATAGTTGTACTATTGTTCACAGTCCAATCATTTTTGTGCATCTAGAATTCATTCCTAATCAATTAAAAGTGCTTGCAAGAGTTTTAAACTTAAGTGTTTTGAAGTTGTTCACAACTACATATCAAAATTAACCATTGTTGATTGTAAAAACCATGCCAAAGCCTTTGTATTTCCTTTATTATACTATTTTCTTTTTAACCTTATAGTGTGGTGTTGCACATTTTGTTACTCTATTAGGTTAATATTATATATTGACTGAGTGTTATTTTGAATTGATTTTCAATTTTCAATATTGGAGGTTCCTCAAGGAAATAACTTTATAGACTTTATCACTCAAGCATGCTGTAATTTGGGGTTGAAAAGATTATAAACTCATCTAAATTCAGAGAGCTGTACAAAATTGCTTATATAATAGTATTTATGAAAGAGAAAAACATTTTTTCATTCTGCTCAGAGATATATATATAATTAAGTGCTAAATGACCTCATCAACATAGCAGAATTTTCAATGGGGATTGTGCTTTGAATTATGCCACCCGGGCTAGTATTTTGTATGTATTTACGTTACAAAATTATTTCATTTAGGATGTTTTTAAAAAGCATATGCATTTGTAATGAAAGCTAAGTTCTTTTGGAAAGCTAATACCAGCCTTATATGCTTCCACACAGAATAACCTTAGTGTAATTTTCCATTGAACCTATAACCTGGTTAATATCTCCACATGCTTTATGTGAGGGTTGCTAATGTGGGTGTGGGTGGAGAGAGGCATGTCAAGAAATAATGAGAGAAGACAAATCAACAGGCAACAACAATGCAAACTGTGACTGGCTAGTGAAATCTAAAAGCCTTTAGTTATTGGCAGCTAAATCTAAACATTCCCACATCTACGAAGCTGCTTCATTGTAGTCCAGTTGTTACTTGCAATGCTGCAATGAAGAACAGATCTGATGATTAAAGAAAACGAAACAACATGCAGAGAGTTTTGAGGCTGCTATATTTTGCGGTCTGCTCAGTCCAGCACATATGTAACTATAGAAAACACTTCTCTGTAAACTTACACTAACAGAAGTCATGGTGCTGAGTGAATCTCTGTACTGCTGCCAAGATTAAAGGCATCGAAACACACAAAATTCTCTAAGACAAAGACATGCTCCACTCAAAGCACCATATGATTTTTTTAATACAAGAAAATTAAAAACCTGACATGAGCAGAAATGTATAAACGTTAGAAAACATTAGATTTAAAATCTTCTTTTTAACTGATATTTGTCTATTACACTTAATAGGTCTAATTACACAGATACCACCAATTATAAAATATTGATTAAAAAGAGAGACTTTTTAGTTTAAAAATTGTATCGTTTATACATTTTTGCTGGCTAGAGTTGGTTTTTTTTTAAAAAGTATATGCATACCTGATACAGAATAAATGGAACACGCACATATAAATGCATACACACAGTTTATGTGTGTACACACACACACACACTGCCTAGATTAGTAGGCATAAAAAATGCTATCCCTGGCACCTGTAATTAAGTGTGCCTGGAATTTATTATAGAAGGCCAAATGAAGACTCTGTCCAGTCCTCTGTAAAAAGACATGTCCTGCTTTTACATGGTGTGTTTAATACTAGCTAGCCACACGTGTGTGCATTTATGTACTATATATAAACATACACGTGCACACGCAGCCACTCACACACATACATTCAAGGGGCAAGCCCATACGATCATCCAGGTGTAAGTCGTAAAGTGTAAAAAAAGGTGAAACTGGCTGAGAACTTAAAAATTGGACTGTAATATATTGCAAAGCCCAGTGATCAGTGAACCTGGTGATATTTTAAACAAAAAGAGCGCTCACCCATGCTTTTAGCTGTTTCCATTTTGCAACATGGACTCACCAGGCATTCTAGGCTTCAGAGTGACAATCTGGAATCGCTCGCCCTCTCTATTCTGAGAGTTGGGGACATGGGGCTATGATTGTCATTTTTGTCGTTCCAAATGCTAGCACCTGGATTGCTGACTCTCACATATAGCCGGCTATGCTGCTCACGCAGATTTTTGCACTAGTGAGTAATGCCACTGACTTGAGTGGCGTTACGCCTGACGTACACAGGTATGAGCTCAGAATTATACCCTATGAATGTTGTACAACTATCACATTGCCATGCTTGCTCTGTCGCTATTAATATAGGGTCACCATAGCAGTAGAAACTGAACTGTAATGTTCTGTATGGACAGTCTAGTCTTCTATACACATGCACGCACACACGCACTCTCTCTTTCTCTGCAATGTGAAGACCAATATACAACAGTTACTGTGAGACTGAATGTTGTGCTTATTGGAGTGAAAGGCTGGTTTATTATAGCAGGGAGGCAACATTTCTGGCTCACTGGTTGGTTTTCCTGTCCCTGTAGATGGAGGTCACGAGAGAAAGTCCCTGGCTGCTGCACATTAGAGAAAAGTTAGGCTAGCTGGTCCCCTGAGCACTGTTTGCCCGGAAGGACTGCTACTCTCTGTACCATGAGGCACTGTGGGTTATAGCGATAGCTGTGGATTGCACTGCAGGACATGTGTCTAGCATCCTGTCAAGCCCCTGTTCCCTAGGGTGGGTGGGGGAGTGAATACAAAGTCTCAAAATGTGTGAGCTCTAATGCAAATTCCTGGTTACTAGCTCAAGGGCAGGTTAGACCTCAGAGCAGCCCAAGTAGCTAACTGAGCACAGAACGTGTGTGTGTGTGTGTGTGTGTGTGTGTGTAAAAGCACTGACAAGTAGTGCGGAAATTAAAATCTGCATTGTGCTCTGACGAGCATCTAATGATAATTTTCATTCACTTTACCCTGCTAGAGCTGTATTATCCAGAAAGACTGAAATCTACTATAAAGCATTACTCAGTGTTACTCATATATGTCTGTCAGCCTGATCCAGTTCCCACGGATATTACTGAGAGTTTAGCCATTGAGGCTAATAGGAATATGCCTTTTCTGTGCATTGGGTTAAAAAGATTGTATTTCATAAGGACACCTTACACTTCATTTATTAGCCCATCTTGATGGATCCCGTGGCATTTCACAAATTATAGTCAGACAGGAATCAGTATGTGAACATTGCGTCAATAATACCGTAGCTTGTATTTCAAATGGTCTGTTCTAGCTAGGATATTTACATCTACACGTGATAAGTATAATAACCTAAACAGCTTTTATATATCTTTCATCCCAGTGCCCTTTACAAATGCTATACATAATAGAATCACTTCTGAATCACAGGCCTGAGATGCTGCTTTTAATTGTTTTTAAAAGGGGCACCTAAGTCAAATGGCACCTATTTAAATGTGACAGGAACAGTCACTTTCCCATCAGGATTGTAAAACCCAGGGTGGAGATGGAGGTTGGGAAGGGAATTCCACCATTACTTTTTAACCATAATTTCTTTATTTACAGGTATAAGGTAAGCAGAATAATCCTGGAAGGGCTCTGATTGGTTTAATCCAATCAGTGTGATATGTAATACATTTTCCAGGGGGTGAGGGTGGGGCAGAATTGTATTGCTGCAAACAACTAGACTAGGACAGATGATGAACTCTGTCAGCTCTGATATCTATGCCCTCTCCTAGTATTCAGAGCTCTTGGGAGATTTCATTTTGAGTGGTTTATCATACGTTATTATAACTGAATAAAATGTACTATTTAATTTTCTTTAACGTCTGCAAGCCTAGCATTATTTTATGGTTAAGCTGTCCTCTGTATTTTCCTGCTAGTATAAAATTCAATGGCAACACTTAAAAATGTCTTATTTATTTTGCCACTTCAATTCCCTTTGCCCTTAACACCAACAGGAGTCAAGTAGTGCTCCAAGTACAGCTAAGGAGGCTCTTCTGCTTCACCTTCAGCCCTGTTAGTGCTAATTCAGGGACACAAGGTCATAGCGTGTCCCTTTCTTAAAAAGAAAATTGCATTTTGCTCAGCCAGACAATCTGGAAAGAAAGGTTTTCATGACAATTAGCATTTCTGAGGCTTCTCCTGGTGATGGCCATTTTTTTCAGAACAGTGGAATGGCAGCAAGGGATGTTTCTTACCTTGTGAATTTCAGATTGCTGGCCAAAGGAAATGGGGAGAGTTTGCTTTCAAAGGACTCCTCTTCAACAAGAGACCTGCTTGGTTAACGAGCAGAAGTCTGCAGACTTGTTCTAATTCAGCAGCGATGGTTTTTAATAAAAAATATATGACCTCCACGGCACAGCTTTTTCTTAAAAGAGTGGAGGTCATGTCTAACTGAGGCAGGATTGCAATGAGTTAATAACATGGAGTGGTACAGTAGGAAAGCACAGTAGAATTGTTCCAACCTGATTGCTTAACTGAATTATTTTTTCCTAATTAAATTTTGTATTTCCTTTAACTTTAAAGGTTTTTTTTTTTTAGTTATCTATGTGTTTATTTCTATTGCAGAAATTCCCAAATGCCCTGTCAGGACTGGGGCCCCACTGTACTAGGCACTGTCCAAACACATATGGAGAAACAGACCCTGCCAGAAGAATTTACAGTCTAAGGCCATGTGCCTTCATTCAGCCTGATCCATGTGGGTAGACCCCTGTACCTGTCAGGAGCACCACTGACTTCAACAGGACTTTACACAGGTGTATGGGCCTACACACACATTACAGAATAGGGACCTACATTTTGTGGGTTTGTTTTTCATTTAGCCCATCCTGATGGATCCCATGGCATTTCACAACCTATAGACAGGAATCTGTATGTGGATATTGGTCTCTGGTTTCCACCAGGAAAGGTGCTAGAGTTCAGCTTTGAAAGTCTTATTCACTTTCGTATTAGCAATTGAATCCTAATCATATAGTGTCAATTTAGGGGGAAAAAAAATTAAGGGACTTGCTGAAGTCAATGTGAATTTTGCAATTAATTTCAGTGGGATCAGGATGTGGGGCTTGGACAGAGTTAAGGTTGAAAATGAATTTCACTTAAGAGAATTTTATATTAAGAAAAATTAAAGATGGTAAAATGAGGAAATGAAAAGTTCAGATTCCTGCACAAATGGTAACTCTGTCCCCTGCTGCCCCTCATACTTTTATCCCTTCTACACTCTCCCCATATGTGCCAAACACTTACTGCTTTGCACATTAAATGTGAGTCTCTGAATGCACGTCTGAATTACAGGGCACATGGTGTTTCATAAGAACCTCAGGGACGGATATTGAGCTGTATCAGTATAGATTGTAACTGTTGAGAGGCCTCTAATGGACAGAGAGGTGAATATGTTGCAGAGGGTGTTTTCTATTGCCTTTGTTGAGGGAGTGGACAGGTAAGACGTGTCTATGTCAGAAGTGTCTACAGTACATTAAAGTCTCTGACCCATACTGGAGTGGTAAATACAGAGACGGTGCCTCTACCTATCTATCACTCCAGTATAGGTCAGAGATTTAACGTACTGTGTGCGCGTCTGACAGACACTCTCTCCACAAACTCTGCAACACACTCTCCTCTCTGTCCAACTGCCTCATAAGTTACACAAAACCAGAAGAAACTTGCCTGCTTTAGTGTTTCATTACTAACTTTAAATTGCTGTAGTTTACTGAGCCCAATGTGAACTTCACCCTAAAGTCTTTCTCCATATAGATCATCTTCACCCTAATGGTGAATGGTATCTGGCACAGTACCTGAAGTCTGTGACTTGGGTGTGAGGAGAGAGAGTCACCTATCTCTCATTAAGGCAGCTCATACAGTTTTGGCTAGGGTACATGGGACACCCCATTCACTGAAGACTGGCCTTAGAAGCTGCATTGTGGCTGGGTTAAGTTGTGAGCAGAGGTTTTGTGAGAGCCCTAGCAAAGGTTCCAGTTTTTTTCAGGTGCCTGGCAGGAATTATAGCTTGCATTAAATCCCGCAACAGAGGCTGCAATTGCTTCTAGGCACTCAGCAGACCTCACATACATTCTCGCAGTTAAAAATTGTAAGGGTTATGAACGGCTGTTTTTCCTCCCTTGGGACATATGAGCGCTGCCAGCTGCACTATCGGAGTTTGTAAATTCCTTGACCCCTAACAACGTCACGCATGCCACTTACAGACTCCCTCATCCATCCTGTGTGGAAGCTGAAAAGATTTAAAGATAATGCACCACCGTTATACCTGGAAAAATTAAAGGGATCTGGTTAACATAGAAACCACATATTGCAAACAAATTTCTTTACGCATGTTACAATTAATACCTAGCTTATCACAAATGAAAATTAAAAAAAAAAAATCACTATTTATCACCCTGTATGCTAAATGCTGACTTTTTTTTTGTTTCCTCTCGGCATGGATAATTAAAAGCAGTGAAGTCAACTTCACCTTCAGTGTCTTCATTTTGCAGTGTTTGTGTTTCAAACACTGCAGGGGAATGTATGTGTGTTTTTAAACCCCCTTTTTTCAGAATTTGTTTTGAAGTTTGGAAATTGTCCTGGTTCAGGTTTTAGAAAAGCATGGCAAATGTTTTAGTTTGAGCTGAATTTAAGTTGACAATGTTCCGTTAAATAATTGTGGGCCTAATTTGGCAGCCATTGCTTGAGCCACTAGCCTATTGGACCTGATTTTTCTGTCACTTACACTGGTTTTACACCAGAGTAACTCAGTTATTCCTGCACTACAGCAGTGTCAGTAAGGAGAGAATCAGGATCAGTGGCATCAGTGGACATTTTGTTTGAACAAGGAGTACAGAAGTAGCCCATTAAAATATGGGCCCTGCTCTCATATCAGGATTTGCTAATAGTACACCTGTGCGTTGATTAAAATGGGCATGAGGGTCAGCATTAGCATATGCCAAAGCAAGTTGAGGGCCAAGGACTCCAGAAATGTAAAGCTAAGCCAAAGGAATCAATCTCACTGAGGTCTAATATCTAAAACAAACTTGAAGCTTTTTCCAATCTGCTTTTTAATTGTGAATGGACAATTTAAAAAAGTGAAAAGTTACTTGTTTTCCTAAATCTCATAATTAAAAAACAGCTTGTTTGCTTGATCTCAAACTTACTCTCTTCTGGTATAAGACTAAGCCTATGAAATTTCAAGCAATTAAAAAGCCTTCGGGCTTGCTTACTCTGGTTTGGCTCCAATGTAACGGGCCAGTTTTCAATACTGGAATGATACAGGTTTTTTCTTTAATGTATACCTTTGCCATGTTCCCAAAGTTGAGTATAGCATAACAGTTATTTTAAATTACATTTTAAGATGGAACATTGTTAGTTTGTGTGTTATCACATGTATCCTATTTGAAGTAGTTTAATGCATTTTCTGGTGATAATAGCTATTGTTACATAAAATTAAATTGTGCTGCATCTTCAGAGTTGCTTTTCAAATTTCTTTACAAGTACCTTAAAAAAGATATAGTTCAATCTATCATCACATTCTCCTCACATTCCAAATAGCTATATAGCCTCAACACAACCTAAATTATATAAAGAATCCTTATTTGACATATTGTTTTAAATTTCATTACCGCTTTCTTCACTCTCTGTCATAATTGTGTAAAGATCTGGTTGTAAATTTGAATTGGGAATGCATTCAGCATAGAGACTCTATTGCCTCTCTGCTTATATGGTACATATCTCATACCTGCCTCACTGCAGTAAGTGTGGTGGTTTCAGCATGAAGCTCACTGAGAGGTAAGTAGCTCAACTTTTTTCTTTTTCGTAAAAATAATCCCAAAACCCGAAACTCTACGATTTGTAACGTCTGTTCAGGAAAGGAAAAGAACCATATAAAAGGATGTCTGAATCACTTGAATTCTCATACAGGATTCCCACCCAAAGCAACAATGAGGATCTGAAGGTGGGGTGCAAAGTGGAGTCAGCAATGAATTCTTCTGTGAGGAAATGTAGAGTCCTTCAGTTCAAGTACCTGTTGTGCCTCCTGTGGTAAAAATATTTATCAGCAAATAAAGAGCAGCAAGATGTAGTGGAATTCTTGTACATAGGGTTTGGGAGTCATATACCAGACACTTAAAAGTGAGTATGAAGAAATTTCACAGTGTTTAATGTTATGTCTAAATATTTTATTCAATACCTCAACCCAAAAATGAGAGGTAAGAGGTCTGTTCATGTATCCAATGGAATGCTACATCATACACACTATCAAATAGGATGTATATAACAATATTTTACTCATCAGTTTTACTGGGTAAGCCAAGTCACTGCCATATATTGTTGTAACTGATACAATATTTTGGAAGAAAAGAGAGGAGAAATTTTGCTACATGTTTTTGCCTTAGGTAAACACTGTACATATGAATACTGTAAAACTTATTTCACACAGCATGTTCAGTGAATCAGAAAAACAAACACAAGAAAAAACATTTTAATCTAGATTTGCAGGAGGATTTCCTCTTGTACTTTTATTATTCGAAATACTTTTTTAGTTTCTATGCTAACCCTATTTTAGCACTTGAATTTGATGTCATAAATGCATATTTTTATATACACACACACTATTTACCATCTACTTTCAAGTCATGTTAACTAGAAATTGGCTGTGAATTTTAGTGACATTTTCTGCCTATGTGCTAAGTCAATGACCTATTAAGTATGTTGACAAGCAATTTATATACCTGATGACTTCACATTTCAGATGGAACTACCATATATGTTTCCTGTTACTTATTTATGTAAAAATTCATAATTGAATATGTAAAGTGTTAATTTTGTTTAAATGATTTGAATTCAAATATTTAAACTATGTAATACTTTCTAAAGGAACAATTAAGCATTTGATGAGAATGTCTGCTCAACGTTTCACATAATGCAAAAGGACAAATGATATTTTTTAAATCAATGATGATTTAAGTATATTCGTATAAGAATGTAGATGTCTTTTAGCTTTATGAAATTGACAGCTCCATTCTGAAACTTTGATTAAAAAAGGATTTGCGTTTTTAGAAATAAAAAAATAAAATAGGCATATCTTAAAAAAAAAAAAAAAAAAAGATTGAGAGAAAAGAAATCCTGATTGTTACCACTAATGAAATAGCTGATGACAAAATAGTAGTCTTTTTGATTTTGATCACAAAAAATAAACTGGTGGTGACAGGTTATGATGGATAGATTTGACATCCTGGCAAATCACTGTCATTGATTCAATTATTCTAATTCAGAATAAAAGCTGTATACAGTATGTGTTTATGCTACAGTGGAGTTTTTTAAGTGATTGACATTCATCATATTAGTTAGACAGTTTTAAAAGCTATGTCTTTGTTTTACACACAGTGTTGTCAAGAACAAATAAAGTAAAACCTGGATTGTATAAAAAAAGCAAGCCATTTAATCAACTTTTTAGTTTGCACCTCATCAAAAGACATTAACATTATTTGTATTATATTAAAATGTTATTTGAAAAGTCAATTTCACTCTAGCCATATTATATCCCCTTATAAAGATTGAATTTTGAAACCATAAGGTAGTCCAAAATCTGGTTTGGAAGTTCCATGGATGACAATATACCTCCCGTCAAAACGAAATAAATCAGAAATAATACAAAATCATTTAATTTACAGATCAGCACTGCCAAGTATTCCAAATACAAAGTAATATATAGGAGATGTTTTAAAATATATTTAGTGATTTTCCATTCAGATATATGTACACACATGCACACAAAATATTCATAAGTTCACAAATAGTGTACATGAGGGTATGGAAACCTGAGCTAGTTTTATTTTCTGTTCTGTTTTAGACCAGCATTCTGTGATTCTCTTCCCCAAGCTCCAATGCACTCTTCTGGTTTTCTAGCATTAATGTAGCTGTCAGTTTGAATTTCAATCTTGAATTATGTCTGTTGACATAATTTCATAGTGTTGACTTCAATTGTTTAGGATTACTGTTTTGAACTACACAAGGAAATCAATTCTTTTTTCTATGTTTAGTAAATTCCACTCAAGTGCATTTTAATACATTTATTAACCCATAAGGCAAACTAATTACCTATAATATATTCTTACTATGGAAAAATTCTTTATCAGTTTAATTATTGACATAGTAGCACACATATGAAATACTGCAATACATTTTTAAATGTACTGTTTATATATCTTGTAAAACAATGTCATCTACTTTTGTTTTGAACAATAATAATATTTTAAGATATACAACATTATTTTTCCAATTAATAATTGTTAAGTTTTCCTTTAAAATAATATGTGATAATGAATTCCTTTATGTCATTTACTGATGTTCACAATACTGTCTAATTTACATTTTACATTTATAATCAATGTTTAATACAATCATGTTGAACAGACACATTTAGCTTGTGCAAAAACAACACATTTGCTATTGTTTTGAATTTTAACAATAAAATAATTTTAATATTTTATGACAAAAAAATTTGCAAAATAACAGTGCAATGCATCATTTTTCAATGTAACAAAACCTGTGTTGCACATGTTTTGTAAAAAAGCAAACAAACAAAAAATGTTTTCAAAGAAATCAGGATGAGAAAATGAGGCAACATCTTACAATGTGTATTTTTAAGGACTGCTGGGTCAAATCATTAAGAAAAATATTTTCATAAGTCATTAACAGTCATAATTAGAGTGACATATAAATCTGAGTGAAACTGCTAAGTAGAAATCACTAGAAGTCCAGGTGCTTCTTGCCTATGGCCATAGCACCACATCCTGAGCTCAGCAGTTTGGTGGATTCTGCCAGATCCTGTTTGCTTGAGCGGCTCACTGTGTCTGACAAGTCTGGAGGCAAATGTAGTCGCTGTGGCAAGAGATTTTCAGGAGAGAGTGGGGGAGAGAAAGAGAAAGACAGAACAGAACAATTGTAATTAAATTTCTTTAGATAGCATATTTCAAAATGCATTCCTATTCTCTGCTGATCAACATTTATCTCACATATCCAATACTTGTTACAACTGTTTTTCAAACTGGTATCCAGATAAATATGTGTTTCAAATGATGTCTTTACAAAATCTGTTATTTTGCAAAATTGGATTAGATTTTCCTCATAAACATTTCTGAAGTGAAAATCCAAGTTTGCAAAATGTATCTAGTTGTAACTGTGGGCCTGATCCTTCATTTCTTGAAGTAAATGGCAATTTTGCTTGAGTATCAACAGCAAGATTGAGCCTTGTAATTGATATCTCATTATAATATAAGTATATTTGTTCTCTCAAACATTCTACACAAATTATGTCTAGTGGCTGAGCTTAAAGGCAATAAGCAGTATATCACTGATGAAGAATACAGAAATCACACTGATTATAATATAACATGAGAAGCTAAAGCTATTTACTCTGCTTCGAAATCTTAATAAGAATACTTTGTATTTCTATGGCATATTCCATCTGTGTTTAGATTTATACACAAATTAAATCTTGCAATACCTCGTGAAGTAGTAAGCACTGTTAAATCTACTCTACAGATGAGGAAACTGAGGCAGGGAGATTATATAGTTTGTTCACAATCACATAGTTCTTGTTCAAGAAACCAGGTGCTATTTGTTCTCTCCTTCCTAATTATGTTAAATAAAAATGTTTTAACTCTTAGAGTTCTTTGAAATGGAATATATGTGCTAATTCTGACATTATCCGATGATGAGAGAAATGGAAAACCTGCCTTATGAGATAAGACTCAAAGGACTTGGCTTATTTAGCCAAACCAAAAGAAGGCTGAGGGGAGATATGATTGCTCTCCATAAATACATAAGAGTGATAAATACCAAGGAGGGAGAGGAATTATTTAAGTTCAGTACCAGTGTGGACACAAGAATAAATGGATATAAACTGGCCATCAGGAAGTTTAGATTTGAAATTAGACAAAGATTTCTAACCATCAGAGGAATGAAGTTCTGGAACAGCGTTCCAAGGGGAGCAGTGGGGGACAAAAAACCTAGCTGGCTTCAAGATTGAGCTTGATAAGTTTATGGAGGGGATGGTATGATGGGACAGCCTAATTTGACAATCAACTGATTTTTGACTACTAGCAATAAATACGCCCAATGGCTTGTGATGGGATGTTAGATGGGGTGGGTTCTGAGTTACTACAGAGAATTCTTTCCCAGGTGTCTGGCTGGTGAGTCTTGCCCACATGCTCAGGGTTTAGCTGATTGCCATACCTGGCAGAAACCCTGGGGATTTTTCACCTTCCTCTGTAGCATGGGGCACAGGTCACTTGTTGGTGGATTCTCTGTATCTCGAAGTCTTTAAACCATGATTTGAGGACTTCAATAACTCAGTCATAGGTTAGGGGTTCATTAGAGGAGTGGGTGGGTGAGGTTCTGTGGCCTGTTTTGTGCAGGAGGTCAGACTAGATGATCATAATGGTCCCTTCTGACCTTGAAGTCTATGAGTCTATTATTATTTAACTGTTGGAAAAAAAGGCACAATCTAAAACCATGCTGTAGTTTTTCTGCCCATTTTGTGAGTTAATGGCTCACTTTGAGGGTGATAGTGAAATAGTGAAACAGGTCACAGCCGTTCAGAAGAGAGGTAACAAAATAACTTTTACATATGTAGTTGAAGTGATTTATAAAATTGACATTATGAAAGGAGAAAATTCAATAGCAGGCAAAGGCTGATCTGTGTGGCTATCCAGTTTAAATTTACAGTTCTCATGACAGCCGAATAGCAATGAGAAAGGGTCAGTGGATGTTGTCAGACCCAAGAGATTTATGTACATTCTTATTCACTGTTTTCCTGACCTATGTTTTTTTTACATTTAAGTTGTAGCTTTAAAATATATAAATTTTCCCTTTATTCTGTACCTTCTTGACAATTTTGAAGACTCTTCTTCACAGAAACTTAGCAAAACCAACAGAAAAGCAGCAAACAAAAAGTTTTTTTTAAAAATAATAGAATCATAAAAATATTGGACTGGAACAGACGTAGAGAAGTCAGCAAGTCAGCCATCTGCTCTGTGGCAAGACCAAGTAAACCAAACCATCCCTGACAGGTGTTTGCCCAACCTGTTCTTAAAAATCTCCAATAACGGGGATTCTAGAATCTCTTAGGGAAGCTTATTCCACAGCTTAACTACTTGTATAGTTAGAAAGTTTTCCCTAACATCTAACCTAAATCTCCCTTGCTGCAGATGAAGCCCATCCATTCTTGTCCTACTTTCAGAGGACATGGAGAAGAATTAATCTCAATCCTCTTTAGAACAGTCCTTAACAAATTTGAAGACTTATCAGGTCCCCCCAATCTTCATTTCTCAAGACTCAACATGCCCAGTGTTTTAACCTGTCCTCAAAAGTCTGATTTTCTAAATCTTTTATCATTTTTGTTGCTCTTCTCTCGGCTTTCTTCCATTTGTCCATATCTTTCCTAAAGCGTGGCATCCAAAACTGGAGACAGTACTCCACCTGAGGCCTCATCATTGTCTAGTAGACTGGGACAATTACTTCCCGTGCTTAGGACAACTAACTCCTTCCATATGACATTCCTGCTAATACGCCACAGAATATTAGCCTTTTTTTTTGAAAAAATGCATCACATCGTTGACTCATATTCAATTTCTGATCCACTATAACCCCCAGATCCTCTTTAGACCAATTCTCCAAAATTTGTCATTTTGAATTCTAATCCTGTCTTCCAAAGTGCTTCAAAGCCCTCCCAGCTTGGCATCATCCGCAAATTTTATAAGCATGTTCTCGACTCCATTATTAAATCATTAACAAAAATACAGAATAGTGCCAAACTCAGGACTGACCCCATGAGACCCCACTAGAGCCCTCTTCCCAGTTTGACTTGTACAGGCGTAAATACCTGCCCTTTCCTGGTTACTATGCGGCCAGTCCGCCATCCAATCTAGTATTCAGTAGCTAAGATAATCTAAAATCAAGATCTAACCTATAAGTAATATTTATTATTCAATTAATTTTAAAATTAAATTAAATTACATGAAAGGACAGTTAAACATAGTCAACAGGTCAATAGTATGAAAACTAAAGCCCATTGATAAAATTTAAAATATGGAGAATAAATATATCTATATCTAAAATATATCTAAAATCCACAGGATACACGAAATGAATGTTCGGGTTCACTGTTTATCGCTAAAAAGAGCCAACATATCCGTCGTAGCATACATAGCAAGTCTGCACACACTTTCTTTAAAACTTTTAAATTTATCAATACCTAAAATTTTAAAAATTTCATCATTTCTTTCACTCCATTTTCCTCTCGCCCCAACCACAAATCCAAAAAAGTGGATGATCTTCCCACCAGTGAGCTGCAGCACCTCCTCCTCCAACTCAGAGTAGGATGCCTCCTTCTCAATGTGGGCTGCCTCCACACTGTCAGCGTTGTCTTCCCATCTAACTGTGACATCCACAACGGCTACCACTCCTTCCTTTTCAATAATGAGGTCGGGTTTTCTCAACTTCCCTTCTTTATTATGAAGGTAAGGTTCAATCCAAATTTTACATCCTTTATTTCCTACTTTATCAATTAGTGCTTTAACTATCCTATTATGTCTTTTAATTCTTGCTTCTTTCATTTTTATGCACTGACCAGAGATATGAGGAATTGTCTCTTTGACCTTACCACACCATCTACATAACCCTTCCTCCATCTTCCGTCCTCTTGCTAGAGCTTCCCTGGTGGGAAAAACATTCGCTCTCGTTTGCAATGCCGCAATCAGAGAGGAGGACTTGGCCAAGCAAGGATATTTTAAAAACGAATTACTAATACCATCATTTTTAAAATATTTAATACCAATTCCCTGACATCTTAAATTACTCCATTTTAAAAACTCTTCCTCTCTCCACGTTTTAGGATTAGCCGTTTTAGCACTATATATTAAAATTTTCTCCACTAAATTTTCCCCAGCATATAAAAACGAGAAATCTATCCAATCATCTTTGGAGACAATATGTCTCCTCCATTTACGAATTAACATGTTTGGAATTTGGGTACTAAATTTTGTAACTGCTAAACCCCCATCTCTAGTTCTAGCACAGAATAGCCCGTCAGTTGTACACTGGGGAAGATGTAAAATCTTTTTAAGAGTGTTCCTAACTAAAACATCTAATTCATTTAACATATAAAGTGGCGGCTCGATTAAAAGTAATTCATAAAAAACTCTCGTTAAAATGTAAACTTTTAAAATTATCAATTTCTGCGCAGGTTTTAACGGAGCCTTACATAAACTTTCACACCAATCAATTAATTTTTCCTTAGGGGAATTATTAGCCACTCCCACACATGGATCTATTCTTGCACCTAGATATCTTTCAGACTCACCAGGTTGAATATAATCAATTAATTCATCACCTAATCCCCATTTATCTTTTGGGTTGATAACATATGTTCCCATGCTTGGGAAAATATGAAAGCCCTTTGTCTTTTTAACATTTACTTTTAAACTTGAATTTTTACAAAACTGATTAAGAATTTTTTAATTCTTAACCATCCCCTTATAGGACCTACTTAATATAGCGATATCGTCGGCAAAGGCCAATGAAGTTATCTTTCTACCCTGCACTATAAAACCATCTCCTTCATCTTCCAATTTATATAAAAGAGGGTCCATGGCTATATTAAATAAAATAGGGGAGAGCGGATCACCTTGCTTAACTCCACTCTTAATTAAAATAGGTTCTGTCTTATCCTCACCAACACTAATTTCAGTGTAGCAATCTGTATACAAATCCTTTACAATATCAATAAAACTCTCTGATATCCCAAATCTCTTTAACCCCTTTAAAATGTGACCATGGCCAACCGAATCAAATGCCTTAGCAAGATCAATAAAAACAACAGCTATTTCGTCTTTATTTTTCTTGGCCCCTTTAATTAACTTTTCTAAAATCGATATATTTTCCTCACAGCCAGAGGCTGCGATAAAACCTTTTTGTCTGGGGCATAATTTAACAGCACTTGATAATCTTTTAGCTAAAATTTTTGTATACAACCTAATCCAAATCGAACCAATAGTCAATGGCCTCCAAGATGATATTTTCTTCAACTCTTGTGGATCCTTGACTTTAGGAATTAGGATTGTACGATTGCCTTTAAAACACTCTGGAATCTGTCTATTTAAAAACCAAATATTAAAAATCCTTACTAAAATCCTACTGTCTAAATTATAAATATCCCATAAATCCTTAACCTTAATTCCACCTGGTCCAGGAGCACTACTATTATCAATCTCTCTTAAGGCTTCTCTAATTTCATCAACTGATAAAGGCCAATTTAAAATTTCATTATCTACCACTTCTTTTACTTTTGGCCATCCTCTGGTATTCCCATGTCCTTCTCTACCCAAAATTTCTTTATAATAGGTTTCAATCTCCTTAACTGCTATCTTACATGTCGCTTTATCAGGTTCTCCCATAATGATCCTAGCCAACCTTTTCTTATCTTTTTCAAAGAGGGTTTGATAGAATCTAAATTTAGCTTTTCTCCCAGCATATTTTCTATTTCTATTATATTTATCAGGAGGCTTACCCACTTTTCTTCCTTGTTTCCCATTATCATTCTGTATATTATTTTCTTTATTATTTTCCAAATTCTCTACATCTTCATGAGGAGAGTTCATCAACAATTTACATAATTCCTCAAATAATCCCCAACCTTCTGCTACAGTGGCAGAAGCATTTAATTGCTGTTCAATAAAATCCAATTTCTCTAAAATACGAGCCCCATTACACCTAACTCCTGTTAAAAACCTATCAATTAAAATTGTATCTTTTAAAGGTTTAATTTTCTCACGTGGAGGAATATCTTCTAAAATATCTCCCATCCTGCCCTCTTCCCATAAAACCATAGAATCTTCATCCTTTTTAACCTTATTCTTGGCCAGGTCCCTCCTCTTATCTGATATTTGCTTATTTGTTTTTGTTTTTAATTCACTTTCTATACACTTATTAATATTTCTAATCCCTGCATATTTTATTTCAAGCTGAATCAATAATTCAATTTCCTCTTCTGTCCATACCTGAGAGTGACTTGTTTTCCCAACCCTCTAGCTTCCTTTCTTTCCTCATTCCTCACCGCAGGATGCCTATGTCTGATGTGTTGACTCCGCCCCGAGCGAGTGTAGAAGGCAGACCCACAGACCGTGCAGGCATACTTCTTCTCTGAGTTATCCACCTCCTTGGGCCTGCACTTGGGGTAGTGGCAAGCTATGTTATGGAACTGCGAATATTTACCACATTTTTTGCAAATAACTCTTATTGAAGTGCTTTTATGTACATTATTTATATGCTTCGCCCATTTACCGAAACTAGCTAAAATTTGTGAACATATAGGGCAATTAAAACAATCTACGGGATATTCTAAATAAAATATTCCCTCTTTAAATGAACTACTCTCTTTAAAACTAGCTGTATTCATAAAATTTGTATTAAAATTATCTCCTAAAATATTTCTTCTATTTTCCATAGAATCATGTTGTAAATTATTAAAATTGGTATTATTATTATTAAGATTATTAAATTCTATCAAATATGGATCATCAAAAGAATCTAAATATTTGTCATAAAAGCTAGATTTAGAATCAATTATCTTAAGGTCACTATATAAAACATTCGTAAAAGCCATCGGTAAAAGATTAAAATCTAAAACTTGGCTCTCACTAAAATCCTCTTGTTCCTCCCGAACAACACTCTTCTCTCCAACTCAGAGATTAAAATCATCCATAAAACCAGCTATTCCATCTTTTACTCTATCTATAGCATAAGGAGATAGCATCGGTCCGGCTCTATGAATAATACCCCTAATCAATTTAACACTACTAGCCGGGGCGTCGAAACTAGTAGCGGGGGCGTTTTTAACCCAGTCCAGCGCCAATCCGGTATGAAATAAAATTTCTGTTTTCTCCATAGATTTAAAAGATACTACCCTTCACAGGGGGAGGCTTACCCTTACCAGGGGGAGGCTACCCTTTCCAGGGGGAGAAACGGCAGCCTCCCAGGGCCAAAACTCCTCCGCCCAGAGAGGAAACGCGAAGGCGCCAATCATCAGCTGTCTGTAAGCAATTGATAACTACTCTCTCAGTACTGTTTTTCAACCATTTGTGCACACACCTTATAGTAATTTAATTTAGACCACATTTCTCTAGTTTGCTTATGAAAATGTCACGTGAATGTGTCAAAAACCCTACTAAAATCAAGATTATATCACATCTACTGCTTCCCCCCATCCATTAGGTCAGTATCCCTGTCAAAGAAGGAAATTAGGTTGGTTTGGCATTATTTGATTGTAATAAATCCTTGATGGCTATTACTTATAATCCTATGATCCTCTACGTACTTTAAATTGATTAATTATTTGTTCTAGTATCTTTCCAGGTATCAAAGTTAAGGTTGACTCATAATTCCCCAGATCCCCTTAGTACCTATCTTTTAAAAAGGGAACAATGGTTGCCCTTCTCCAGTCCTCTGGGATCTCACCCATCCTCCATGATTTCTCAAAGATAATTGGTTCTGAGATTGCCTAAGGATGAATTTAATCAGACCCTGCCTACTTGAATACATCTGATTTATCTAAAATATTCTTTAACCTGTTATTTCGGCTTGCGTTCCTTCCCCCTTATTATTAATATTAATTGTGTTGAGTATCTGGTCAAATTAACCATTTTAATGAAGACTGATGCAAAATCAGAATTAAACACTCAGCATTCTTGATCTTATTAGCTCTCCTTCCCCCTGTACAATCTGATTGTTAGACTTATTGTTGGATTGCGTGGCTGTACAACTGGAGGTAACTCTAGAGATGGTTTTGGGCTATTTGCCTAACAATCATGCTGGTTAAGCCTTAGGATATTTTATCATTAATCAGTGGGTGCAGCAGTCACTCAAAGCTGTTTGTAGTAGGAAAAAAAGAGAATGTGTGTATTGGGATGTGTGTGTGTCTTCAAGAAGACTAGAGAACACATAGAAGTTATGTGGAGAGTGGAAAGGCATACCCTACTGCTAAAACAGAGTGTGTATATATGCAGTACACTACATATAAAGCATGTAGTGTTATCCAGGGATCTATGTATTCTATTACAGTAAACAGTAGATAGTGTTTGGAGCTGTATGCAGCTATGCAAGGGAAAAAGTTACAAGGTATGTAATGGGATACCTTTTTACTGGACCCACAATTTATGCATTCAGGCCCCAAGAGTCCCTTGTATAATATATTATAAGTGAAAGGTGTAGGCCCAATAAGAAGGTTTTACATTGCAGTAATTTATGAGTTAAATGTTTTAATTTAATTTCTACAACACGGATTAGTGTTTTTTTTCTTTCAATGCTACAAGACAGCTTTTGATGTCACAATATCAGGACCTGAGAAATAGTAAAGGTAAACATACACATTAAAGAGATATGTTTAAATAAATGTATATTTCACCATATTAAAATCAATACTTTCACCCATATGGCACTTGTTGTCTGCAGTTTTCAAAGTGCTTAAAAATATTTCTGTGAGGTATTAAGATCATGGCTGTGGTCATTGTGGCCCTTTTTGATGATGGAAAACTGTGTATCAATTTCCAACAGTGCACTGCTAGGACATCAGAAAAATAGAGAAAAACATCCCTAAATGCTCATTATGTTCAATGGGATGGGGAGGGGGTGGGAGGAACTTTGATAGGGAGGAGAGACAAACATATTGATGAAAATGTGTGAGGAAAGGCATGAGGGAACAAAGGGCTGAAGAATGAAAAGTGACCTGCTTGTGTCTGGCAGGGGGGATCACTGAAGAGTATGTCTAAACAACAGCTAGACATCCACGGCTGGCCCATGTCAGCTGACTTGGATTCACAGGACTTGGGCTGCAGGGCTGTTTCACTGCGGTGTAGACTTCCGGGCTCAGGCTGGAGCCCGGGCTCTAGGACTCTATAAGGCAGGAGGGTCCCAGAGCTCACGCTCCAGCCCAAACCCAGAAGTTTAGACAGCAGTGAAACAGCCCCGGAGCCCGAGTCCCGTGAACCTGAGTCAGCTGGCGCAGGCCAGCCTTGGGTATCTAGTAGCTGTGTAGACATACCCTAAGAGCACAGGAGAGACAGTCTCCCTCCTATCAGTTCAGGTGTCCAGACCTAGGCTTGGTATGGCCCACAGCAGCCCAGAATTGCAGCTGAAGCATGCCCAGTGTGGACAGAATCTTCAGAGAATTTAGCTGCTAAAATCAAAGAAGGGTCTACTGATCATGTGTGAACTGTATTTTTTTCAGAGGCTTATGTCTTGGCTATATTTCAGTGGATTTTCACAGTTTCAGCAAAAGGCACATCCCTGACACAAAGGCCATTTCCTGCCAAATTTTGAGTCCCTGCTCCACAATATGGGGGCACTAAAACCAGAATTATTTAACATGGGCTAAACAACATATTTTTCCTAGTCTCGTTCTGAGAAATACCTTAACTATTTTGACTGAAATTTTCCAAAATAATGCAGCCTGAGGCAAAATACCTGGCTTGGAAATTTTCAACCCAAATGGTTAGTTTACCAAAGTTATAAGCAACTGAAAATAGAGTCTTCTAATGGGAAGCGTCAGACAATCCTAATAAAAGGCAGTACTACCAGCCCCATCTATCATAAAAAAACACCCTACATTAAAAGAAAATTAAAATTTAGTCCAGCACTCAAAAATTAGGAAATTCCAGAATTAAGATTACCCATGCTACATTAATCGTGCCCTCTTGTGTCTATATATTATGATAGTCTTTAATTACAAAATTAATTTTTACCCACTGGGTCATCAGCAGTGTTTAAACCCAGGACCTTCAGAACCACAACGCAGCCTGAGCTAAGGAAATAATTGTCAGCCAAAGTAGGCCATTATCATCTGTATAGACCAGCCCCCTAGAGGGAATATGACCTATATTGCCAGTGCCATAACCATTTCTGATCCAGCAGTGGAATTCTTGGATTCTACTCCTGGCTCCAGGAGGGGAATGTGGCCTAGCAATGAAGGCAGTGATTGTAGGCACCATAGTTAAGCAAACAGTGTTGGCACATTCACTCTGAAAGGCAGTACATCTGAGTGAATAAGACTTTTGTTACAGACCTGGTTTCTATTCCCAACTCCATTTGAAATGACCTTTCAGTTGCTTTATTTGTAAAATGGGGAGAATAATAGGTGTGCACCTCCTAAGGCTGGGATATGAGGACTCAGACCAGGTGTACACTAGAAACTTTTCATGTTATAGTAAATTTGGTAAGGGTATGATTGACATTTCTATACCATAACAAGCCCTAGTGTTGAGGCAATTATACCGGCAAAAGAGTGATTTGCCACTGTTTTACTCAGGGAATTGGTATAAACTGCATCTACACATGGAGAATTTGCCAGTATAGCTAGACCTCAGTTAAGGGTGTTGAACGGCACAGAAATATTAACACTTGTCAACAGATGCAGTGAGACCAGTATTCCTGCTTCAACACCCAGTGACTACAATGGGAATTGAAAACACCCAGAATTTCACAGGATCAGGCCCTAAGTAAGCAATGGTCGTGTAAATGAGTTGCCCACAGTTACACAATGGACATAACAACTGAGCACACAGATATCTGCTCTGAACACACATAGTACAAACTTCTCTCAGATCTGCATTGAGTGAGTCAGTGGCAAAATTAGGAACAGAACCCAAGGGAAGAAGGAGGTCTTGGTGAGGGTCTCTAGGTGCTATTATTATACAAATAAATAAATTATATCTGACTTCCCGTTATGTGCTCTAGCCACGATACACAAACCTTCTGCAAACAATGGTATATTAATTAACACTTCCTTAGTGAAATAACCAGTGAAATCTGCTATAGATACTATGTAGTACCAATATTAAAAATTTGGTTCATAAAGTTATTTTTTCACACTTGAAAAACCATTTACTGTAGTTATCTATACTGTAGGTGAAACAATCATTTTCACTGGCTAGTTAAACATTAAAATATTTCAGAAATCATAGAACTGACGTGCATTTAACAGAATTGCTTGAGGGCTGCACGGGGATCATCTCTATATGTGCTAGAAAATTGTTTTTAGCAATAAGTTACAACAACATAAATAAAGATAGTAATTCTTGTTCAGATTACTCTGTGACCACTATTATAAATTTTAATATAAATCATTAATTTTGACAAAGAAAGAAGACATTGTCAAGTTGTCTGGAATGGCTGAAGATTGTTAAGACAGGACAGACTGTTAAGAAGCAGGGCACAAACTCGAAACTAGTTGTGAATTCTGTACTTAGATTTCACCAATGAAGTATCAAGTGTAAACTCTTTAGGCACCATAATAGCCTAACCATGGAGTCACAGACAGTCCTCTTGGGTCTACCTTGCTACATAGATAAACTTGCTTTCGTGCTAGATGGTCCCTTACAACAAAAATCACAACAATATTCAGGTTACTCCCAATCCCAAAGGACTGGTCACGTGTCCCAGGGCAATTGCACTTTAGATCTTACATCAAAGACAACTCTTTTTGCTAATCCTATAATAAACCAACTAAAGATTTATTAACTAAGAAAAATAAGAGTTATTTACAAGTGTAAAGTAAGTAAAGACACACAGTCTTAGGTTTCAAAATGTAATAGAAACGAACTCCATAAGTCCTTCAGGGCTAACCTCAGACAAGCACTGGGGATCTTTTGCTTATGCTTAGTAATCCTTGCCTCCGAGTCCAAGCAGCATAAAGAACAGTTTCTTCTTGTCAGAGTTTTTTTATTCCCTTCCCCAGGAATTCAAGCTGATGGGCTTAGTCCACATGCATGTCTTCTCTTCATGGATGTAGGGCAGGAGCAATCAACAAAGTCTTTGGTCCTCTGAGGTGCCACATTAGTTTATCTGGTGTTTATGGGCCTTTTTTTTTTTTTTTTGTTGGACAGGAGATAACAACTGTGTTATCAACTAGTAACAACTAGTACTTCACAGTTGGTAATCCTTCTCTCCTGACTGGTGGTTTATAGTTTCAGAGCAAACACTTAAATATTACCTTATAACATGGAATACAGATATTATAAATGAGCAGCAATTCACAAGCAACTCATAAAGTCTTAACACGAAATACATTTTCATAAACCTAATACCTATTTTAACAATATTAACAGGTGAGCCAGACTGGTTTCCAGCTATGTATTGGTTAGTGTTTAGTTGAGGCCTAGGGGCCTGGGCATGAGTTGGCACATGGTCTGCCAGCTTCACAGGCATAACATGCAAATTACTGAAACTCATCACAAAAGGCAATGGATTTGATTCTCTTCTTATTACCCCATCATAAATTAGGAGTAACTCAACTGAAGTTAACAGATTTATTGTACTCGTTAACCATTGTATTTGGCTATTACCAAGATAGCTCAACATTTTGAAATGTAAGCTTTTTGGCAATAAGATGACAAACCAAACCAATAGTTGTTCTTTTTATTTGGGTCTGTGACTCAAAACTTGGCCAAAAAACCTATCCCATGACTCACTGCATCCCACAATTGTTTTCAGTCACCAGTGGACTGTGGGATTTGGGTTATGGAAAAAAACAACTGGAGAGTTTTGGATGTTGTGAAATAGGGTGAAAGGGAGGGGCACTGGCTGCTGGATGGGGGGAAATAACTGAATACTTTCTCAATGTTTCTCTTTTTGAAAAAGAATTCTTACCATTTTATAAACCTCAAAATATCCACTTCCCATTCTTCTTAGACTGTACTTCCTTGTTATCCCGTTTTCTCTTCTGCATCTCCTTTCTCAGCTATTGGTTGTTATGTTTTCTCCCTACATCCTTTTTCTGTTATCTCATTATTAATGCCCAGGAGCTCCAGCTATCATTAATCAAGACCCAATTGTGCAAGGCACTGTACAAACACAAACTAAAAGACAGTCTCTGCCCCCAAAGAATTTACAATCTAAGTATAAGAGAAGAGACAACTACTGACAGACAGATGTGGAGACTACAAAGAAACAATGAGACTATATTGGTGAGCATGATAGGCAGTGGTGTCAGCACAGTACTGTCTAATTGTTGTCAAGTTTTTTGTAGGCATCATGAAAAGGGGGAATTATAAGGGAGGATTTGAAGGAAGGTAATGAAGTACCTTGTGGATCTTTATGGGGAATTCCTCCCAAGTATGAGGGACAACCCTGGAGAAAGCAGGAAGGTGCTTGTTTGAAAATTTAACAAGTGGGCAATGGAGGCCAGCATTGTTGGCTGATCAGAGGTGGGAACTGACATTTTGACAGTGAATGAGAGATGACAGGTAGGGTGAGGCTAGGCCAAGAAGGGCCTTGAAAGTGAAGATAAGCAGCTTTCGTTTGATGCAATAGAGAAAGGGGAGCCACTGGAGTAATCTAAATAGATATGATAAAAATCTTATATTTATATAGAGCCTTTCATTCAGAAGGATATTTTAAAAGTACACACAAACATGCACACACAAACATGCTGCAGGAATCAGCGTATGTGTCACTTAAATCCCTTAACCTCTGAGATGAAGCATGGTAACAATTTAATTGCACAGGAATATTACAAAACAGTAGAGAGCATGATGTGAAGAATAGTGTATCAAACTCAAACCACGATAGACTTTGACAGAGGCAGAGTGACCAATTTGTAGTTTGGCAGGCACCCTGGGGCTAACACTTCCATTCTAGCAAAAAATTCCATGGATCTTTAATTTGCACAAGTGATCAGTACTTGCACTTTATATCTTATCTGAAAGATGACACCTCCAGAGGCAGTGCCCTCCCCTAATATTATGTATGAGACATTGGTTCTGTATCAACTCAGAGAGAACCTACTGAATCAGCAACACCCCTTTCTTTGCCACCTGGAATTCCCTTTGAGGTACTGTCTCCAAGGCTCTGATCCAGCAATGAGCTCTGCATAGGCAGACCCCCTGAGGCCATGCAGAGCCTCATTAAATGTTGACCACATCCAACTTTGCACATGAGGTTTAAGCATGTGGTGATAGGGCTATAGGGTAAGAGCGCAGCTACAATGCTCTGGGATGAAATCCCAACCCTAACTGAAGACCATGTTAGTTTTGCCATTAACTTCAATGGGACCAGGATTTTAACCCCATTCTGCACAGCAGACTGTAAAACAAAACATACCCAAGTGTTTAGTAAATTTCACTTTTGCAGTTCCACACAGAACGGAGCTGCACACGACCAAGGGCAGGACAAACTTGCAGGCAGGGTGGATGTGGCAGAGGAAACATTGTACAGTGCTCTCTGTAGGAGGACTAGGCAGCTCAATGTAGATATAATTTACATGGAGCTATAAATTAAAAGTCAAAAGATAGATGAACAGTGAAGTTTTACTAATGTTTATGTTAGCACAGAATAATTTCTAAGACATACTGTCAATTTGAATTTTTTGAAATAGACTAATTATTAAAAATTCTAGTTTCTGATATGGCAGCCTTTAAATAGTATGGCCTCAATTCTTCTCTTCAAAATTCCATTTTAAATTATGTTTTGTGTTTTCCACTTCCCTGCCAATGTTCATAAGGATATTTTCATCAAGGGAGAGTGGATAGATCCAAAAGCAACACTGCAAAAGGTACTCATCTGCAATGCGCACTCTTGCTTGCCTGCTAGCCTCTTTAACAGCAGCATTGAGGTACGGCTTCCCAACTTCTAAATTCTGCCCTGGGACCTACAAGGGAGTTCCAGGGAAAGGACGGCAATATTCCTTACTACTTCTGGCTCTCACACAGGTTTCCATTGCTCAATTCCATCCATCAGCTCAATTACTTTGAATAGTACTTTTTTAAAAATCTCAGACTCAAGAATTATTTAATGGATAATAAATTTCCAGGTCTGCTTTTCTGCCTGACCTGGTCAGCATGACTCATACACAAAAGTGTCTATTTACTTATTTTCCCCAGACCATGTGTCATATTCACTCTGATGAATTTTGAATAAACAGTCTAGCTATTTCTTAACAGAAGTGAGCAGAGGAGTGGAGTAACCATAATTAACATTCTATGAAGAGCACCCATTGGTTGGCTGAAAGGGCAAGGTCCAAAGTCTGTATGCAAAATATATATGATCCAAAAGTACCACAAAACTGCTTTCATTCTTGTACCTAGATATTGAGCACCAGAAGCAGGTCATGGGCATTTTATGCTTGGAGCTGCATGGTGGCATCCTATACACTTAAACACATTTTACATTTTTTAAAATAAAAACCCAAAAACAAATCTTTGGGTAATTAAGGAGGTGAAAAAAACCCCTCTCATCTAACAATACAGAGTCAATCTGGAGAAACATGATGCTCAGCAAAATATTCCTTCCTGAATTCCGAAAGGGAAACTAGCTGCTTTAAGCACAACATTAATACAGTTTAAATGCATTAAAGCTGATACAGTCACCTGATTTTTCATTACAGTCATTCATACTACTTGACTCCACTACCAAGTGGGATTCCATTCCATATGCTTACCACTCTTTGTAAAAATAATACTTCCTCTTACATGCATCCCTTCTAATTTTATACCTTTGCTATCCAGTTCTAATCTGTCCAACATCCTCAATTAGATTATCAATCTTAATATTTTAACAACCCTTCACTGCTTTAATTACTTCAGTCAAGTCACCTCTTAATCAATGTATTTTAAGATTAAGTAATTCTAATTTGCTCAATATTTCTTAAATCATTATTAATGATAACATTTAAAATATATCTAGTACAACAATACAATACATATGACTAATGTGTTTGGAAATATTTGAAAGTAGGGTCTGTGCCAATTGGTAACATTTGGCATAGCTTCAATTAAATGAAAAACATGTAGCATTCCAGCTTTTGGCTGCAGCATGCCACCAGTGCTCGGCTAAGCCTGAAGCCACAGCATAAAAGCCATTGTATGTCATTGGTTTATGGACTGAAGAGCTCCTCAATGACGTTTACATGATGTCCTGATGTGCATTTTGCATTTCTAACTTGTGTAGCTAAAGATTAGATAAAAAAAATCCATATTAGCTACACATATTAGCTCAGCAGCACATTATTCCTACCACAGTCAATAACCTATACTTAATGATTTACCTCCAAATCTACCTCTCACTTAGCAAGTACAACAAAGAACATATTAGTCTGTTTGCCAAACTTATCACCATCTTTGGCATTAACACAGAAGACATGCAGATGAGGATTTACATTTTCTCCAGGACAGCAGAGTTTTGTTGAGACAAAGATTTGACATGGAGGCTGCTGTCAACCTTGCTCTTTAGTTGTTACAATGTCAAGCTTTAGTAGAGTTTTATAAAATTTTACAAAGATGTATTAACAAGATACATCGTAACAGCTCCTTTGAAATCAACATACTATGTCAATGCAATGTCTGTTGCCATGTTGTCAGTGTGTATTTAGATTACAATGCATATATACATCGTGGAGCATTTAATTATATTTATATAGGATAAGGTGCACAAAGAAGTAACATAGTATTGATCTGGACATACTGTTAAAAGTAAGGTTCGAACAATTTACATACAAATCTCACAATATCACTGTAAACAAGATGTAAATCATTGCCAATACTACACAGACTAAGAACACTTAATTAACAGCTAATGAGGAACGGAGTTTATTTTAAATGACAAAAAAGTAACATCATGCAAGAAATTCCAAGCTCTCACTGCACTGATTATAAGAGTCATGTCATCATACTCAGGTCTCATCAAGACTAGAGCCATAGCTTAGCCCTGAGGCCCAGTTACAACACAGCTGTCTCTTGACCTACTTACCCATAGTTAAAATCTGTAGTGTGGACAGTACTTATCCATATCCTCATAATGGGGATAACGCCTTGAACAGGCCTGGCTTTTAACTCAATTCTGGGACCCTATTATGTCCTGTTCACATTACAAGTTTTAATATTATTTTAAGTAGGTCAGGGAGCAGTCATATTGTAACCAGGTCCACTGACTGAGTTATAGTAGTGTAGATGAAGTTTTTATTATTTTTTAGTTGTAGTGTAGATGAAGTTTTTATTATTCAGGTATCTGTAACAGAATTACATTTAATCATGATTAATTAAACAAATCTCATGTTAAAGTAAGCACCTCTGGCATATAAATATATATATATATTTTTATTTTTTAGTTGAAGCATAATCTAAACAGCCAAAATGTATTATTGTTAATATCAGCTGTTAAGAGGGAATATTTCCCCCGAGGATAGTTGATAGACAGATCTTTAACTACATATAATATTCCACCTTGTTAATGGCACACTGTCAATATGAAAATATTTTAAAAATATTTACCTATAAAATTAACAACACTTTAGACTATTAAAATTAAAAGATTTTAAAAATGTTATTTAGTTTTCACCATTTGTAATGCTTCACAGGTTGTTCAATGAAAACAGGTAATTTTGACTTTCATTTCTAGGACAATACAGTTCTGGTTTAGGTTTCCAATACTGCAGAAGAATGTTTAAATAATGACATGTCCCCTCCCCCCATCCCGAGGAAAAAAAGACCTTTAATTGACATTAAAAAACATTCATGAAAACATTTTCTTTCATAATAGGTTTTGTAAAATCCCTTTTTTGCAAAACTTATGAGTCTTGATTATAGTATTTGACTCTTCACTACAGCTTTGCAGAATACATGTTTTAGGGAAGAGATAAGCTAATATATGAAACATTTAACAATTAAATTAGTCAGATAAATCACATGGTATTGTTTCTACTTTCTGACCGGATAAGCATGCAAGTATTTAAGTGTGAATACCTATTTGTCAATTTAAAAGTAGATTTCTGCAAATATTGGCACATGCAACTTTGGAAATCTTTTCTGAGACTATGTACCACTAAAATCCAATTGTTTGTGTCTGTGGAAAATGAACCCTGAAGGCATGCAAGATGGCTGAAGAGAATTCATTAAAAAAATTAAGCACACCCCTACAATATGGAAGGGCTGGGAACAGCCAGCACACAAATGATTATGCTGGTTTTATGCCAGCTGGGGATTGCCTCATGCCAGAAGACTCTTCAGCTAACCATTTAGGGCCTGATTTAAAACCCACTGAAACAAATGGGAGTCTTTCAACAAAGATCAGGGCCTCACTGTGCTAGGCACTGTACAATACATTGTAAAATTCAGTCCCTGTCCTGAAGAGCTTACAATCTAAACAGGCAAAGGGCCAGGGGAGAAAAGTATAACATACAAGCAGAGTGAAAAATGTCATCATTTGCAGGTGTCATGTTAGTGCCACAAATTTTTTGTTTACTTTTTTTTTTTTTTTTTAAACATTTTTTCATTGAATTTTTGTTAGGAGGGGATGAGCTAATCAAAAAGACAAATGAAAAGGAGCAGGCATACTGAGGGGCGGGAAGTAAGTGGAAAAAGGAAGGGGAAAAGAGGGAGTGAAGAAAGGATGGAGTAGGAGTTAGCCTGAAGTGAAAAAACTAAGTGTGAGGGGTGGAACAAACAGTCTGACAGCAGAGAGGAAAGAACATTCAGAGTACATATTGTAGTAAACAGTCTGGTGATTTCATCGGTGTCTGAAAGAAGTGGACTGCAACTGCCTCTGTGCTTGCTTCAGCAGGCTGAGTCTCTCTCCTCTGAGTGCATGTAACGGGGCGTTGGTGCTGTGTGGTGTGGAACTTCCCTTGTAAAATCTCACTCTGTGAATCCCGGTGGATGTATGGATAGCCCTGACCGGGGCTCCTGGAACTCTTGGCCTGTTCCCCTTCACTAAGACTCTCCAAAAGACTGCACCAACTCTGTGACTCCCCCAGATTCTTCTCTTCAGAATTCCACACCCTTACCTGTCTGATTTTGTTGCAAGACTCCATCTCTGACCCATCTACAATGTTCCTAGAGCCATTTAATCCAAATCTCATGTGTTATGGAACACACAATACACTCTTGGCCCCACAATAAGTAGATTTTGAATTAAGCAACAGGCAGTTCACTGGAAAAGTGCCAGAATTGCGGGGCCTGATTACTTTGCAGGGCAAGGGAGAAGGTCTCCCTGGTGAAAAAGAGATGTTGGGAGAAGAGCCTCCAGCCTCCCCACCAAATCTATATGCATACATACAAAACTATACATGCAGGTAGGACAAGGAAAGAAAATCTGAGCCCTCCAAAGACATAAGGTTTAGTACAAGAAGAATAGCTTATTGAGAGCCTCAGAAAGTTTCAAATAAGTTGGATAAGCATCTGAACATTTGAGGAGTACATATTGTATCCAAAGCAAACCTGTTGCAGTTCCCTGTCACTTATTAAACTTGTGTCTCAGTTTAAGGATTACTTTGCAATGTTACAGAAAACGCTCATAAATACATTTACAAAATCAAAATGAAATGTTTTATTTGGAGAGCACAAATATAGCGCATAAAGCTGGTAAAAGTGCTTTTTGCCCATGACTAAAACTATCTAGATAGATTTTAACAATTTTTTCCTTACAAAGGGCTCCACTCCAAGACTGATAACATGCATTGCCAAGTTTCAGCTGCAAGTGAATTTTAACACCCGAGTTACCAACTCAGAAAAATAGGGTTTGTAACAGAAATACCAACAGACTCCTAACTTTAACAGTGTTGCCAGCTATTACTTTCATACACACATGGTGTCTTCATATAATTTTGAATATTTTGTTTATAAGTAATATTCTATTCAGTTTTTGAAAAACGTGTTTTCTTTGGAGGGAGAAAGTGGGAGGAGTTTTGAAAATCTGGCAGTAGCCCAGATATAGACTGTTACAGTGCTGCCTCAGCTGATTTTTTCAGGGCCCAAGGATCTTGACAATTTTTGATCCAGGCTTTTATTATAAAAATGAACCAGTTTCATAAACTTTTTGTACATGTATACAAGCACACACATTATATATATGCACACATATATCCATATGTATATATATCCATATTCACATACATACAGCATAAGCAAATGAGAGTGTATTAGTATGTGAATTACTGCTAATAGCATAATGGCCAATGTGTTTGCCTACATAATCCCGCCAATGTATGCAGTTCATTGCTCTATAAAGCACTGAGACACAGTGTATGAACTGTATTGTATAAATGCCAATGTAAAACACACAGACAACATATCCCTGTATAAACCTATTTTTGGAGACCAGTATTATAGGTTTTGCAAGTTGCTGATTATGAAGGAGGAATTTTTAATGGGGCTAAATGTAAGTGTTAGCTGAGGGGTCTTGTTGTCTTATATTGGGATCAGACTTATGCTCAATAGTTCTATTTACTTTTTCAAGCTAGCCAGAATTAGAACATTCCCATTGCTAGGCAGCCTAGTACATCTGTGAAGCATTTCTGGGCATTCAGAGCTGAAACATGTGCTGCCCAAAAGGAGGATTCATTACAGTATATTATTTAGCCCTCAAACCCCCTTCCTCCAAAACAGTGCAAGTTCCTCAGTACCAGGGAATCATCCTTACTTTAAGCAAAAACATATTTACATGACCAGAACACAACAATTAGCACATTGGTAAAGCTCCAGGGATAGGAACAATTTAATAGTTTTTGAAGCAAACTAATTTTCTGGAGCTTTTAATCTTATTTTATTTTGTTTTGCATGCATGGACAAGTTCATCTTTGCTACAGGTATTTTCTAAGCCTGTCTGGCAGGATTATTCTGAGTAGAAAAATAAATTATTTTATTACTTAATGTTTTAAAGTATGATAGAGATGAAAGTGCTACATAAGTGAAATTATTGATTTGTCTTTTAAAATGTATGTATTACTGATATATTGAAAGTATTATTGCTTTATGAACTTCTGTACATTTATAATCAAAGACAGCCAAATAGAATTGCCAATTATGTCTATATTTGCACCAACTCAACTCATGAACTAAATATTTCAGACATGCAGTAATGGTTTTCTTCACTTTTCATGCACCAAACTAAGACAAATGTCACACAAAAAAGGAAAAATACCCGTATCATTTCCTTCCTATACTAAAGATCAGTGCTGATAAACATAGGTACCATATATATATTTCAGCTCTTAAATCTCTTAAATGAAGCTACAGAAGTCATGTCATTCATATTTTAACATCTCATTTGCTCAATAGGAATTAATAGATTGTTCATGTGGTGTATTGTCTAAAAAGACTTTGGTGTTACAGACTTCAACAGTTACCAATGAGTAATTTAAAACCCAATACATTGATCAATCTGTTTAGTTCTGGAAGCCTGCTGTGTCATATTTTACATCAATACTGATTATGTAACTCTCAGTGTAAAAATCATATTGGTGATCAAGCAGTCATGCTGAACTCCCCTTGGCAAACTAGTACAGCAAAACAATTATACAAGGAAAAAGGAACTACTGGATAAGGGCTAAAGGACAGGCCGCATTCATTCAGAACTGTAACTTTTCTTAAGTGAGTTTGTATTTAAGACTTGATTGGTAAAGTGATTTCAATGTTACCTCAATATGGAAATTCTATTTTAAAATCATGAGTTAAATATGAACTACAGGAAATTGATAATTCAAAAGTACCAGATGAAAGTAAACTTTAAACAATAATTAGGGAAAAAACATCTATTTCTACTTGCCTGGATGTTTTGTGGCTTTACCATCTGAAAAGATTTCTACAGATTAGATCAGGAAGAGAAAACTATTTCCTAATGAAACTAAGCTGTATTTCAAGCCTCAGG